>NW_005871085.1:5148739-5183504 GCF_000147115.1 Myotis lucifugus
TCATTAAACGCACCCTTTGCGGACACAGACTGCTTTTTAATCTAATGACTTCCTTTGTCACTTTAATAATTAGCCCTTCTTTACTATGGGAAAATGTGATCAGAAGCTTTAGAAGCCAAAGTTGTAAATCAAATAGAAAAATCCAGACTCAGCTTTGGGAGACTTTCAGAAATACATAAATCTAAGAATTGATGTACAGTAGTTGAAATTGTCTCAATGGAATCCTGTGCCTGAAATCAATAATATCCTTCTGATTTTGTGTCTATAGTTCAAAGCTCCATAAATAGTCTTGTTTGGAAAGACAAGCAATTTCAGCACCAAGGACAGATGCACACAAAAATCTATTCTGAGACCACTTTTGATTCATGAGTTTTTACATATCATACTTTAGAAAGTCATATCTGAAAATAATCATAAAACCACAATAAATACAGTGGGAAATAAAATCACCAGACATGTGGCTTGTCACAGTGTTTGAAAAACTTCCATTACAGAGTCATTCTTCTGAAAATAAAGCTATGTTAGAGATATTCTTTGAGAAAGAAAACCCAATGACGAATAATTCATTAGATCATTATCCTCTACAAATACTTTTACTTGTTTAATTTATCATATAGTCATTGCCCTAGCAAAGCCTTGAGGAAATTTTCATAGAACAAGAAATTTTCATTCATAACTGAAGGAATGAATAGATAGATAGATAGATAGATAGATAGATAGATAGATAGATGATAGATAGATAGAAAGAAAGAAAACAAGAAAGAAAGAAAGAAAGAAAGAAAGAAAGAAAGAAAGAAAGAAAGGAAGAAAGAAGAAAGAAAGAAGAAAGAAAGAAAGAAAGAAAGAAAGAAAGAAAGAAAGAAAGAAAGAAAGAAAGAAAGAAAGAAAGAAAGAAAGAAAGAAAGAAAGATGGCATTTTTAAGGTACTTTACAACTTCTAAAGAACCTTCATAAGATAACTTATTTAATGGAATATTAGATATAAATCTCCTAGCATAATCCCCACCTATAATTTTTGCTCAACAAATGTTTATTCATTCTCTTCCTTATAATCCTAAAAAACATTTGATTCCCATTTTTTTTTATTTTACTGTTTAAAGTATTACAAATAGTAGTACATACGTCTCCTTTTTCCCCACTGACCTCCCCGTGACCTCCCCTACCCCCTGGCACATGCCCTCACCCATCCCCAGTGTCTTGCATCCATTGATTATACTTATATGCATTCACACAAGTCCTTCGGTTGATCTCTTACCGCCCCCTCCAACCTTCCCCTGCCTTCCCACTGTAGTTTGACAGTCTGTTCAATGCTTCTTTGTCTCTGTATCTATTTTTGTTCATAAGTTTATAATTTTCTGTATATTCCACAAATAAGATCATGTGGTATTTATCTTTCACTGACTGACTTATTTCACTTAGCCAGCTCCATCCATGCTGCTGCAAATAGTGAGAATTCCTTCTTTTTATAGCAGTGTAGTATCCCATTTGTAGATGTACCACAGTTTTCTAATCCACTCATCTGATGATGGGCATTTAGGCTATTTCTAAATCTTAGCTATTATAAATTGTGCTGCTATGAATATAGGGGTGCATATATACTTTCTGATTGGAAGAATATACCATGTTCACGGATTGATAGAATCAACATCATTAAAATGTCCATACTACCCAAAGCAATCTATAGATTAAATGCAATCCCCATTAAAATACCAATGGCATACTTCAAAGACCTAGAACAAACTCTCCAAAAATTCATCTGGAATAAAAAAAAGACCTGCAGCAATAGCTGTAGAAATCCTGAAAAAGTAGAACAATGTTGGAGGGATCACAATACCAGATATCAAACTATACTACAAAGCCACTGTTCTCAAATCTACCTGGTACTGGCATAAGAAGAGACATGTAGACCAGTGGAACAGAGAACCCAGCAATTAACACGAGCCATTATGCTCAATTAATATTTGACAAAGGAGGCAAGAGCATACAATGTAGTCAAGACAGTCTCTTCAATAAATGGTGTTGGGAAAATTGGACAAATACTTACAGAGAAATGAAACTAGACCACCAACTTACACCATACACAAAAAGTAAACTCAAAATGGGTAAAGGACTTAAACATAAGATGGGAAAACATAAAAATCTTAGAAGAAGCCATAGGCAGCAAAATAGCAGACATTTGTCGCAGCAATATCTTTACCAATTCACCTCCTAGGGCAAAGGAAACTAAGGAGAAAATAAACAAATGGGACTACATCAAAATAAAAAGCTTCTGTAGAGCAAAAGAAACCATCAACAAAACAACAAGAAAGCCCACTGCATGGGAGAACATATTTGCCAATGTTATCTCTGATAAGGGTTTAATCTCCAAAATTTATAGGGAACTCATACAACTTAACAAAAGGAAGATAAACAACCCCAATCAAAAAATGAGCAAAGGACCTAAATAGACACTTTTCAAAAGAGGACATACAGAAAGCCAAGAGACATATGAAAACATGCTCAAAGTCACTAATCATTCGAGAGATGCAAATCAAAACAACAATGAGGTACCATCTCACTCCTGCCAGAATGGCTATCATCAACAAATCAACAAACAACAAGTGCTGGAGAGGAAGTGGAGAAAAAGGAACACTCGTGCACTGCTGGTGGGAATGCAGACTGGTGCAGCCACTATGGAAGACAGTATGGCGTTTCCTCAAAAAATTAAAAATAGAACTGCCACTTGACCCAGTGATCCCACTTCTATGAATATATCCCAAGAAAACAGAACCACCAATCCCATTTTTTTTAAATGAGGAGACAAAGTAGTAGAGCCTAAATGACTTGGTAAAGATCACAAATCTAGTTAAATAACAGAGTTGAAACTTATACCCAGGTTCTCAGAGTATGAACCCTGTGCTCTCTCCACTTTTGCCTCTACTATTTCAGGAAGGACTACTAACCCATCACTTGAAATAAGAAAGTCTAAATAACATTCTCCATTTCTTGTCAAAGATATTTTTGGTATTTCAATTTCTATGACACTTAATAAATGCATTGAGTGTTTATTGTATTAATTAAACAGAGGTTTATAAGAATTTGGAAACCTATTCCTGGATCTGCTACTCACCAGCCAAATGACCTTGGAAAATTCACCCTACCTCTCTGAACTACAGTATCCTCGTGTCTAAAATGGAGGTGAAAATGATGATGATATTCTAACATTTTCCTCAAAGTGTCATTGACAAAAAATCAGTTAATGAATCTGACAAAATTTTGAAAAATGAGGCTATAGTATTTTATAAATATGTACAACCCTATATAATAAAAATGTAATATGCAAATGGTCGTTACGCTGTGAAGGGTAATGACAGACCGAGTAAGGACCAGATCATGGATCAGCAGGAGGGTGGGGCAGCAAGATACAAGTGGGGGGAAGAGAGCTACAGGAGGGGGCAGGGCAGCAAGCTATAAGGGGGGCAGGGGGAGGGGAGTGGAAGGAGCTACAGGAGGGCAGGGCAGTGGGCGGAGAGCTACTGGAGGGCAGCAGCAAGCTACTGGCGAGCTACTGGCACACAGATTCGTACGCAGGGCTACTAGTTGTTATAATAATTATCAACCAGGTATCAATAATTGTACTAACTTAATTAACCCAATTTTTTAAAACTCATGTCAACCAAAAGATTTGAAAATTAATATTTCCAATATTGTATTTGCTTGATTATTGCTTGTAGGAAACAATAGGTACTGCTATTACAAATAAGTTAAAGTGCCCTGGTCAATTTGGCTCAGTGGATAGAGCATCAGCCTGCGGACTGAAGGGTCCTGGGTTCAATTCCAGTCAAGGGCACATACTGTGATTAGGGCTTGTGTGGGAGGCAATCAATCAGTGTCACTCTCACATCAATGTTTCTCTCTCTCTGTCTCTCCCCCTCCCTTCCACTCTCTACAAAAAAATAAATAAGTAAAAAATAAATGGAAAAAATATCCTCGGGTGAGGATTAACAGCAACAACAAAAAGTTAAAGCAAAGTACTGACTGCCTTTTCTAAGATGTGTGGTTTAAATTCATGCTAGAAAATTGCACCTTTGAACTGCTCTTCAACTAAAATTTGCTGCTAATCTCTAAAAATACTGTGTTGATAAGCTTTACATAGTTGGGATTTTTTAAAAATTAACATTTAAAATTTGGCAGTTTACTTACAATTTCTCACAACAGACCTTCAAATATGGAACCATATAGTCTTTTATATTAAAGTGTAATTTTAAAAGCATTATTTGTTCTCTCATAATTTTTAAAGCATTATTTGCTCTCTCAATGTGTTAGCATGAACCTTTCTCTAAATATAGTACACAAGGAATGAGATTAATAAAAAAAGGGCAATGAATAAGTTAAAATTATTTACTTAAGTATATTCAATATTTATTTGAAATACAATTTTAACTAT
Organism: Myotis lucifugus; assembly: GCF_000147115.1. NCBI lineage: Eukaryota > Metazoa > Chordata > Mammalia > Chiroptera > Vespertilionidae > Myotis > Myotis lucifugus. Next base: position 5,153,166 of record NW_005871085.1, read on the forward strand.
ATGCAAGTAATTCACACAATAATGGCCCAGATTCATGACCGGGGGGAAATCACATGTATTCAATTCATTACATTTATTATTTTAGAAAACACTTTTGTTAAATTACCAAAGGTTGAATTTACTGAGTGATTCATAAAACTGGATTCCACCTTATTCATGAGTTATAATATTAAACTAACTAGAGTAACTTTCTTGTCTGTCTGCATTGAGACAACATAATTGTTTTAATTTCTTATTATTATGGGTAATAACTTCTTTTAAGGGGAAAGGATAAATAATTTTCCTTTTCATGAATCAATTAGTACTTGTATTTGCTGGTAACATTGGAATCTATCACTAGATTCTGCAAATAAATTAAACAATTTGAAAATCATGCATTACATTTGCTTTCAGAATGATGAAATCAACCCTTATATTATTGTATCCACAGCTGCATAAAAATCACAACAAAACTTTGTAGCTTAAAACAACAGCATTTTTATTATTTCTGCCAATTTTGTGGGTTGGCCAGTGATTCATGTGGGCTCACCCTTAATATATATGTGAGTCTAGAGTACAGAGAGAGGTCAGTACTGGAGATAGAAATGAGTGTGTATTTAAAGTCAAGTTGATATTTAAAGTCAAGTGATCAGATGAAATAACCAAAAGGAGTACTTAACTGTAAACAGAGAAGAAGAAAAAAAGGTGCAAGAACTGCGCCCTGAAACCTTCCAGTGTTTAGAAGGTAAAGAAATGAAGTGGAACCAATAAATGTAAAAAAGTAATGGACACTAAGAAGGAAAAGAAAATTAGGGAGTTAGTACGCATCTTTGAAGCCCCCAAAAAAGAAATATATCAAAGAGGAGGGCATGGGACTAGCCCAAATGGGTCAACCGGCTAATAGAATGATAAGAATACAGTTTTAATTGTGATTTAACAAGCTGGGGTCATTCATGACCATAAGAAAAGCAATTTTGAAGGAGCACTATGGTTCATGAAAACCTGATTGAATGGGCTCTAGGAAGAAAGAAACTAAAGGAGGACAACTCTTTCAATATGATTTTTTCTATAAAAGGGAGCAGAAAAGGGAAGTAGAAACTGATAGGGTTGTGAGCCAAACTGCAGTTTTTTTAAAGATAAGAGAAACGACAGCATATTTTTATGCTGATGGAAATAATACAGTACAGAAAAAAATAATAATGAAGATCGAGGGAGGAATTACTGAAGTGATATCTTCGCATGCATGAGAAGAAATGAGATCTAATGTACAAGTGTAAAGGTTAAACTCTGGTAAGAGCAGTAAGGAAAGGAAGTATAGAGCACAGATTTAAGTGAGTGATGGATATAGTGCTGGAAATTGGCAGAACTGTTCTTCTAATTGACCCTAATTTCTCTATTTATTGTTTGTATATTACCTATCAGTATCTGTGCTAGGCCATAGGAACACAAAGTAAAAAAAAAAAAAAGGCATGGTCCTAGCCTTAAAGAGATTGCTTGTTTGAGTGACAGATAGATAGGCTTGCCCATAGACTCAGACAGAAGAAAAGACAGGAGGAGGATCAGGGTTGAGGAGATCATTAAGTTTGGGGGACACTGAATTTGTGGTGCCTCTCAGAAGCCTCCTTCATAACTTTGCACAGAGCTAAATTTAGTTATAATCTCAGTCGGTTAATAAATATAATATTGTTACAACACCCCGCGTCCTTTTCTATTACTATTAAAAAAATTAAAATTATATACATATGTGTATCATTCTTTCTATAGTCTTTCCACTGAGACTTAGAATTCAAGCAATGAATTGTTTAAGAATGTCACTTACATACTTTATAAAGTGATTTTCCTCTTCCCCGATATTTTAAGTTCTCACCTGGCACTGAAGTGATATCTTTGCATGTGTGAGAAGAAATGAGATCTAATGTGCAAGTGGAAAGATTAAATTCCAATAATTTAATAAATGAATAATTTAATAAATTAACAGAAACAGTTACTACATAGTTATTACAATATTATTGACTATATTCTCCATGCTAATATAATGTTTAATGTAAACTGTAATTTAAAAAATTTAAAGAATTTTTTAAAGTTTAAAAGAATGTCACTCATCTTGTATAAAGAACATTATTTCTAAATACTTATAAATATTAGAAGAAAAAGCATGTTGACTATATCAGAAAAAGGTTGTGTTCCTAATATGGGAGAAGCTAATTTATGTTTATGACATCATAGTGTACAAATAATTTGAACATCGGTATGACTCAAGTTAGCACTCGATAGAAGATTGCTAGGATATGAAATCCCATTGTATATTATTGTAATTTACCTCCACATTATTGCATTGTTATAGATTCTAAAGTTCTCACTAGCTTCTAAAAAAAATTTAGTGATAATATATGGTTTGTTCCCTGTTTGCTTTCAGATATAAAAACACTAAATAAAAATTAACATGAAAAACATCTGAACCTAGCAGGCAGTTAGGCATTTGAAGAGAATCAATCAGTATAAATAGAAACAGTTATGTGCTACTAATGGAATAATGCTATTGAACATTATATTTTTATTGCAATAGGTTTTCAAATACTTGTACACAGGAAGGATGCTAAAAATTCTTCCTAACAGTATTCAATGATACTCTTAGGAAACCAAAAGTGTTTTGAATAACACCAGTGCTAATGATATGCAGAGTTTATCAAGATTTGGTAGAACTATTATATCAGAACTGTGAACTTAAAGGTCCATAAACCAAAGTACAACAGGAACATTTCTGTTTTCCTCAACTATCCCTAACATATAACTGATCATTTATTGTCAAGCAAAATGATGTCATAATAAATCAAAATGAATACCAGCTTTGAACTCCTCATATGTGATATAGAAAAATGTATGAGAAGAAATGGTCAAAACCAGACAGAATGCAATGAACAATCAAGTCTTTAGCCTTGTCCATCTCAAGAGACTGATGCTAGGAAGTTATAATGAAACTAGAGGCCCCTGTGCACGAATTCATGTGCCAGTGAGGTCCCTCAGCCTGGTCTGTGGGATCGGGCCAAAACTGGTTCTCTGACATCCCCTGAGGGGTCCCAGATTGTGAGAGGGTGCAGGCCAGACCGAAGGACCCCCCAGATGCACGATCAGGACCAGGGAGGGATGTGGGAGGTTGGCCAGTCGGGGAGGGACCGAGGGAGGGCTCCAGGGCATGTCTGCCCATCTCATGCAGTCCCAATTGGCCAGACCCCAGCATCAAGCTAAGCTACCGGTCGGAATATCTGCTCCCTGGTGCTCAGTGCACGTCATAGCGACTGGTCGACTGGTTGATTGTCTGCCCCCTGGTGCTCAGTGCACGTCATAGCGAGCAGTTGAACAGCCTTAGCATATCATTAGCAAATTACTCTTTGATTGGTTGAATGGATGACTGGACACTTAGCATATTAGGCTTTTATTATATAGGCTCCCTCCTCCAACATGTAAGAATAGTATATACATATTTATATAATTATGAAATTATATACATATTTATATAATGACTTCTCAAATTCATGTCTATCAAGTAGATTAGCTGTCTCCAATGATGTCTTCCCATTCCATCTTAACTATTTGGTTTCCCACTGACTACTTCAATTCCATAAAAATAGTAGTTTATTTCTAAACCAATAACTATCATTCAACATAAAACCTATTTTGTTCCAAATGTCTTACATATCTTATATCATTTAATCTTTACCTGTTCCCTCCCTGTATGGTAGGTATAAGTTTTCCTTCCACAGAAGGAAATTGAGACTCAGCTAATTAACTTACACAAAGTCACACAACCAGTAAGGAGCAAAGACAGAATTTGAATTCAAGTCTGCCTGACTCCAAAGCTCCTTCCACTCACAACTAGGTAAACAGATACTATTTCTATTCCATCAGAGAATTAAAAAAGAGAAGTAAGAAATTAATTTATGGCATTAAAGAGCTTATTACATTTCTAGGAAAAAGTACCCTAAACTACAAAGCAAGAGTATGATATGGTGTGAAAGAAGTTTCAAAATAATTGGGTTTAGTACAAGGATACATCACACACACACACACACATTCTAATATTAAATTTCGGGAAAGGTTTTTAATAAGAAATTTCAGGAAAGGTTTTATGGACTAGATGACATTTGAAATAGGTCTTAAACAATAAATTATTTTTATCAAAAGGTGAAAATTTTGTGGTGGGAGTGGGAATTGAGGAAGGACATAGAGTCAGAGGCCTTTCTAAAAGAATAATCAAGAAAACCACAGCAAAAATCATGTTTAGTACACAGTGAATATTTTCAGAATGACTAGACAAGTACAGTGGAGTAAAGCAAAGGAAGACTAGAAAAATAAGTTGTGTGCACACTAAAGGGTCTTAAATAGCGTGTTGAAGAAATTTATTTCATTCATAAAGCACAAGGCAGTTGCTGAAAGCTTTTAAGTAGGGAGTGATGTGATTCAAGTTATGCTTCAGGAAAATGACTTGTACAAAGGCACTCATTTTACATTAAAAAAAGTACATATAATATAGGGTGTCCCCCCCCCCAAAAAAAACCCACACATTCTGAATAATTATACAGGTGGTATTTACTAGAATAAATGAGCTATCAGCTATTGTTGTGTGTATAATTTTTTGGGGGGATACCCTGTATATTGAAAGTGTAGAGACCTGAGGAATTAAGGTAAATTTTGAAATTACTGCTATAATCCTGGCAGCCTGAACTAAGACAAACAAACATGGTAAAAATGGATAGGGTGGAAGTGTATGAAATCTAAATATTTCATCAAAACACAGAGTTAGTAAAAAGTTAAGATAAACTAGAATTCAAATCTGTCTGATTCCAAAATACTTGTTCTTTCCTTTATACCATGCTGCCTTCACAGTGTTACATGCCACAGTGCTGGGCATAAAAGTACATGTTCAAAAAACATTTGTTGGCTTTTTGTTGTGATTGTTATCAAGTATTTAAATCTTGTACATAAGCAATCATTGCATATAATTAATAGTCGATGTATATTTGTTGAGTGAATGCTCAATAAGGAAACTGAAACTCTTAAAAGAATTAGAGCCTATAGACATAGACATTGAAGGAGTACATTCTTTGCACTGCTTATGTACACAATCATTCTCCTTCTGGCTTAATCCTAAAACAGTCACATAAATCAGTCATAACTACAGTTGTTAAACTCTGATTGTTTGGGCATAGTAATCTATCTAAGGTAGAATGGAAAGGAGAAATATCCATAGGAATCTCTCTGAGCATGACTCCTTCTAGCACCTACACTCTGGGACTGCTAAGAGTGGGAGTCACAGGATATATGGCTTGACTTGTACACTTGTAGACAGACAGCTGTGATGCTTCAATAATAGTTCACCAAATCTACCTACATGCATTGAAATAGATGCATTCATCAACATTTTACCCACCTAAGGAACACTGACATGAAGGTGCAAGGCTAGGATAAAAAGTGCAAATTCATTCATAGGTGTCCCCACATAATCCATGAGCACTGACCTTAGGGAGACAGGCACTGGGCTAGCTGATTATTTTAGGAATGTTGACTTTAGGATAACTGTTGAAATGTCTGAGCATGGGAGTCATTAAGGTGTTTAAAATGTATCATTTATCCTGTTACACAAATCATCCTTTCTCTTTCTCATGCATTTCCTTGATAAATGTTCATTTTCTACACTTAGTCTCATTAATTTTCTAGTCATTCATCCCACATTTACTGCAGAGCTACCATGTGCCAGATACTAAACCAAGCTATACTATAGAAAAGAAGTCCTTGCCTTCCAAAAGCTCAAAGTCTAATGTAAGGGACCTACATATAAATAAATCATTATAGTGCAATGAGAGAAGAAGATATATGAATCCCCCAGATGAAAGATATGGGAAAGAAGCCAGAGCTATAAGATTTAATGGACCAAAAGTGCACCATCTGCAAGAATCTTAAACAATAGATGTAGAAATGTCAGGCTAAGGAAGAATCACAGATTTCTAGAATGTTCCAGCTCCAAAGGAACAATCATTTATATATATTTAAAAAGCACTATTTCCTGAACAGTCACTATGGCAGGCTCTGAGGCTATATAAACAAACCCTGGTCCCCACCCACCTCAAGAACTCCACAACCCAGTAGGAAAATTCATGATTACTCATTAGTAAACAGAAGGCATTAAAAAGAATATGAATATATCATACATTTTGAAAATTTTGTTAATATAGAATGCCACACCACTAGGATAAAATTTAAAAACAGTTCTTGCTTGAGACACATTTGCCCTGCTATAAACTCTGGAATATTCTATCATCACTATGTCTCTGCAAATGTTTGTGTGACCAGCACATGACAAAACCTCTTAGTTTCATCCCCTACCCCTCCATCCTCAGACACTTTCTGACACCACACTTGGCCCCCAGGTAAAAATAACCACTCCCTCTTTGGTGACTACCTCATACCCTATCCAGACTCTACTCACCTGAACTTGATTCATTAATTTATTCATTTTATTACTTAATCAAAAAATATTTTTTGATCACCCATTATGTAAAAGATGCTGGTGCTGGGGAAATCACTCAACAATACAGAAACAATCCTGTTCTCATGCAGCTTACATACTAGAGGGGATGACATAATAATCAAACAAAATCATAAATATATGCCAAGGTTGGTGATAAGAGCTAAGAACAAAAATAACTTGGGGTAAGAGGGAAAAGAGAGATGAAAAAAGAATACTAAAATAGTTGTGCATCCAGCAAAGTCCTCCCTAGGATGACATGTTGGCAGAAACCTGAATGAAGTGAGAGATGTACCATGTGAGTATCTTGGTGGCAGAGCATTCTAGGCAGAAGAAGTGCAAAGGGCTGGGGTGAGTTTGCACAATGTATATTTAAGGAACTGTCAGGTGAGAGATGGTGGTGACTTGAACACTATCAGCCCCTGTAGCTTTTTAGTGAACTTACTTGAATCCCAATCAGACTATGACCTTAAGAGCAAGAATAAGATTTGGAAACAGCCCAAGTGCCCATCAACAAATGAGTGGATTAAAAAGCTGTGGTATATTTACACAATGGAATACTATGCCCCCCCCAAAAAAAAAAAAAAAGAACTCTTACTATTTGCAATAGCATGAATGAACCTGGAGAGCATTATGCTAAATGAACTAAGCCAGTCAGAGAAAGATAAGTATCACATGTTATAACATGTTCTCCCTCATATGTGGAATCTAATGAATAAAATAAACTGACAAACAAAATACAGTGGGGCCTTGACTTACGAGTGTCCCGACTAACGAGTTTTTTGAGATACCAGCTGTCTCTCGGCCGATTTTTTGCATTGACTTGACAGAGTAATTTGAGTTAACGAGCTCCTTAACGAGCTCGGTCTCAGAACGAATTAAACTCGTAAGTCTAGGCCCCACTGTAGATCTAGAGACATATAAGCATGGAACAGACTTTTAAACCTCAGAGGGAAGACGGGGGAGGGTAAGTGGGTGGGAGGGAAAGTCACTATTTATTAGAAAAGGCAAACAAAGGCTAATTAGAAAAGGCTAATCTCTATCACTACCATCCTTAACCCTCACCTGTACCACTCTACAGATACAACTAGAGCAGTGATGGTGAACCTTTTGAGCTCGGCGTGTCAGCATTTTGAAAAACCCTAACTTAACTCTGGTGCCATGTCACATATAGAAATTTTTTGATATTTGCAGCCATAGTAAAACAAAGACTTATATTTTTGATATTTATTTTATATATTTAAATGCCATTTAACAAAGAAAAATCAACCAAAAAAATGAGTTCGCGTGTCACCTCTGACACGCATGTCATAGGTTCGCCATCACTGAACTAGAGTCATACTGTCACAATTAGACTGTGCTTTCAGGATCCAGAGCTGTGTCAGAAGAGAATGATCCCAGCAAGGGCAGCCAGGAGGTTTGATGAACAATGCCCAAAAAGCATAGGATGTTGAGGTATAATTTCAGCTGAAAGAGGTTCCAAAAAGTCCAGGCTTTGGACAATATTGCAGACCAAGCATATTTGCCATTTAGTGCTCCAGGGAAATCTGTCTATTCACATGTGGATCTCAGCCAAAGCTGAAAAGTAAATTTGGGTACAGACATAGTGAAAATTAAGTCTCCAATTTCCATCAAGAGGGCAAGGGTTCAAGGCAATACCCCAGCCTTAAAGAGTTACGAAGATCTTATGTGCATATATGCATTACCTATGGGTGGTGAAGGCCTGGGGTGGGGCGGGAACTGGGTAGAGAGGATGGCAAAGGGGGAGAAAGGGGACATCTGTAATACTCTCAACAATAATTTTTTTAAAAGAAAGTTTAAAAAATCAGCGTTGTGTTTGAATGGATCGTGAGATAAGTAAGCATTTCAATTTAATAACAAAATTAAACCTAGCACCTTTAAAATAAAATAAATACCAAAAACCAATATAAAAAAATGAGAGAGAGAGAGAGAGAGAGAGAGAGAGAGAGAGAGAGAGAGCTAGGTGAGAAGTAAGACTATGCCACAGAAAAGGAGATATCAAGAAAGAACCCAGTTCTGCAGACTATACCAATGCAGGAAATGCTACAACTTGTAGACTAACAACCAGGGTTTGTCTCTTGTACATGAGATAACAAGGCTAGTTGACAGCGACTCTGATAATACTCTGTTCAAGACTGGCTCAGGAATGAGACATACTAGAATGAACGCAAAGACCATCAGCAGTATGTCTAACTGTTGGAAGCCAGGAAAAGAAAGGTAAAGGTATGGGTAGCAGCTGTTCCACAAAATCAGAGATGTGTCAAGCTGGAAGAACCATAGCGGACTTGCAACCACAACTGTTTTAGAGATGTCCATCATTCCCCACTACCTACAGCCCCTTATTAGAGACTCTGTCATACCTTCTGCACTGAAAAGGCAGCTCTATATAACCAACAACCACCCTCAATTGCCACAACTGACCACACCCAAGCTGAGCCAGTAATATTTTCCTTCTGATAATCATAATCCTATACAATAAAAGCTTAATATGCTAAGTGCCCGGTCGTCGGGTCAGCCGTTCAACCAATCAAAGCCTAATATGCTAATGATATGCTAAGGCCGCTCAAGCACGCATTATGACGTGCACTGACCACCGGGGGGCAGATACTCCAACCAGTAGGTTAGCTTGCTGCTGGGGTCCGGCCGATCAGGACTGAGTGACATGGGCCAGACACACCCTGGAGCCCTCCATCAGTCCCTCCCTGCCTGGCCAACCTCCTGTGTCCCTCCCCAGCCCCAACTGTGCACCGGTGGGGTCCCTCGGCCTGGCCTGCACCCTCTTGCAATCCAGGACCCCTTGGGGATGTTGGAGAGCCGGTTTCGGCCTAATGGCAGAACAACCAGTCACTATGATGCACACTGACCACCAGGGGGCAGATGCTCAACGCAGAAGCTGCCACCTGGTGGTCAGTGCGCTCCCCCTCAGCCAGAAGCTGGGCTCACAGCTGGTGGCACAGCAGTAGTGGGGGGAGCCTCTACCGCCTCTACATACCTTGAGGGCTCCCAGACTGTGAGAAGGCACAGGCCTGGCTGAGGGTCCCCCCCCCCCGCCCCCCGAGTGCACAAATTTCATGCACTGGGCCTCTAGTTGATATATAAGACTGAGTTTACTAGATTATGCTGAGCAGGCCAAAATCAACACTGTGGCAACTGAAAGCCACAACAAGCTGGAAACACAGAAAACAGACGAGAACATGCAGGCCCAGGCATATATGGAAAGAGGAAGAGGCTGCCTGACAAGTTTCTAGTTTCCTTTATGCTCTATGTAACTCTCTATCTCTCTCCCTTCCTCTCTGTAAAAAAATCAATAAAATATTTAAAAAAAAATAGTCTTGTTCTCTAGAATTTTAGGGATCTTTAATAACATATAATTATCATGTGCTATGCATTATTTATAGTCCTATATTAAATGTTTAGATTCAATTGTGATTATTTTATTCTTAAATGGTATTAAGTTATACTTTAAATATCATCCAAGCCCTAGCTGGTTTGGCTCAGTGGATAGATTATTGGCCTGCAAACTAGATGGTCCCGGGTTTGATTCCAGTAAAGGGCACATTCTCAGGTTGTGGGCTCGATCCCCAGTAGGGGGCATGCAGGAGGCAGCTGAACAATGATTCCCTCTCATCATTGATTTTTCTATCTCTATCTTCCTCTCCCTTTCTCTCTGAAATCAATAAAAATATATTTAAATAAATAAATATCATCCAATATCCCAGGATCCACAAATCTCAGAAAGAAGAAACACACATACAAAAAAATACATACCCTTCCCTTCAGCAATGGGCATCCAAATTTTACTTATTAAATTGCTTCCCATATTTTACTCTGTTTAGATGTATAAAAGGTTAACATCTAATTCCATTTACAATGCTGATCCAGCAAGAAAGAAATTAATTTGGCATTAGAGTAGTAACATCAATTTCCCATGTACCTAAAGTAATGCATTTACTGGAAAGAGATTAATATCAATTCCATAAATCATTCACATGCTTTTTCCGGAGTTTGAGACATCTGAGTAATGTCATATATGTGAGCTGATATCACCTTGTGCATACTCCATTCATTAATCTATGCCTGGGGTTGCAGAATAGTTGTCAGGAGAAAATATAAAACTTGGAAAAGAATCAATCTCTCTGTTCTTAATTTTTTTGTGACTTTTAGGTAAGGTAAGCCAAATGATGCCAGAAATGCAATGGCATTAATCAATACTGGCAGCCAGCATTTTCAAAAAAAAACAACAACAAACATTTGGTCAATTATCTTCCTAGTGATAACAACTACTGAATACCCATGTGATAAGACAACATGTAAATGTCATTGTAAATATTCCATTAAAGATCCTCAATAAAGTGCTGACTGAAAGAAGAAATGAGTCTGAACCTCTCCTGTATATAGCAGCTCTTCATTGTTACTGTTGATTTTCTTAATCACACAATCTCAGAGTTGTTTGTACCTGTATTAGTCAGGGTTCTCCAGAAAAACAGAACCAATATAGTGTGTGTGAGTGTGTGTGTATAGAAAGAAATTTATTATAAGCAATTGGCTCATATTATTATGGAGGCTGACAAGTCTCAAGACCTTCAGTTGGCAAACCAGAGACCCAGGAGAGCTGATGGTATCATTCCAGTCCAAATGCAGCAGGCTCAAAATCCAGGAAGAACCATTGTTTTGGTTTAGTTGCAGGCAGGAAAAAATTGATGTCCCAGATCCAGGCACTCAGGCAGGAAATGTTTCCCCTTACTCAAGGGAGGCTCAACCTTTTTGTTCTATTCAGGCTTTCAACTGACCAGAGGAGGTCCACCCCCTTTAGGGAGGGCAGCCTGCTTTACTCAGTCACCAATTCAAACATTAATCTCATTGAGAAACAACTTCACAGGCACACCCAGAATAATGCTTTACCAAATGTCTGGTAACTCCATGAGCCAGTTAAGTTGTCATATAAAATTAATTATCTCAGGTAACTTAGAAATCATCTACCAACCCCAAAAACAGAGCCCCAAATTTTTTCATGATACAGGATGAGAAAAATTAGACTCAGATATATAAACTCAGAAATCCTTATGACCAGTAAATAGTTGGTTTTGACCAGTTGAAAATTAATACCCTAACCAGCGATTTTCAACTGGTGTTCCCCAAGAAGCACACTGGTGTGTCACAAGAATTTTTAAAAAGCGCAATACCTGACTATTTAATCAGGGGCACTGACTTCTTTTCCCTTAGATTGTCAAATTTAAAAAATGACAGCCCGGCCTTCATGGCTCAGTGGTTCAGTGTGAACCTATGAGCCAGGAAGTCACAGGTTCAATTCCCACTCAGGGCATATGCCCAATGTGTGGCATGCAGAAGGTAGCTGATCAATGATTCTTTCTCATCACTGATGTTTCTATCTCTCTCCCTCTACCTTACTCTCTGAAATTAATAAATTTATATTAGATATTATCCATAAATGAGTGAGATCATGTGGTATTTTTCTTTCAATAGGCCCTTCCAATTCTCTTTCCTCAGAGGTTTGTGAGGCAATAAAAAGACAAAGATAACCTTCAACACTTCTATTCCTGACTGTAGCCAGGATTATGCTAGTAGAAAGAGGAGACTTCCACTGGAAACAGGAGGAAAGAAATAACCCCACATACTGGGAAAGTGATAGAAGGCAAGGATCTCATGAGTGATAGAAGAAAGAGGTGTTCACTAGCAGTCCTAGCAAGGAATGGCTGTGCAGGTCACTTAGGGAAAAGAGCTATGGTCACTAGAGCTCTGGATCTAGGCAAAGGTCCCCATAAAGACCCCCATTTTCTGCTTACAGTGAGGCATTCCACTTTCAAAGAGATGCATGGGCTTGGATGATGAGGGTGTCATGGTGCCCAGATATTTCAAAATTAGTAGATCTTATCTCATTGCCTAAGTTTCGAAGTCTTACCTAACTTTAGGTAAAGAGAAAGAGCCTCAATGAATATGAGAAGATGAATTTTCCAAAATCCCAATGAGATGGACACCCAAAGTCATGAGTTTGATTTAAATAAACTAAAATAATTTGACATTTCCTGATGAGTGCATGAACTAGGACCCACACCCACAATAAACAGGCCAAAATCCTTCTGAAAATATGTACTTAAGTCCTAATTTTAAGTCTATGACATTTTCCTGACTATTCCTAAAGGATTGAGTTCTCTAAATTCACAAATGTCACCCTTTCTCCATCAACTGCTAGAAAATCCAATTATCTTCCTCCATCAATGAGGAGCAAAATATGCTATGAATATATGCAATTAGCCTTCCCAGATCAGATATTCAAACCCATCACGGGGAGGGAATTAAAGCTCCCAACGTGGGAACAGTTACATTAGCACCTACCTACCTCAAAGGGTCTCAACTTGCTGTCTTATAAGCTAATATAAAACATCAGATTGGTTATTTGCTTGTACTCCAGATTGTCAATACTCAGGTTGTCATGAGTAAGCCAGCAAGTAAAAGGATCAACACTGAATAACTAAGAGTGAACTCAGGTATATGAGCACAGGTTTTGAGGTTAGGTAGGCATGGGTTGAACTCCAGATTCTGCTACTTATTTGTTATATGCAGTTAAGGAAGTCACATAATTTCTCTGAACCTCAATTTATTCAATTTCCTTTTCCAAAAATAGAAATAAAGTGCTTGTCCTAGTTTTTATCTAGAATTTATAAGGCCATAACAGATGTAAAAATACTTTGTAAAACATAAAATGATATATAAATATTAGGAATTGTTACAGTTTTTATTGAATGACAACAAAAAAAGGAGGAAGAGGAAGATGGGGACTAGGAATAAAAGGAGAAGAAGGAAATTAATGTTGTTGACATTTATAGGGTTTCTCCCATGTCTTAGGCATTTTAAACATTACCTTATGTGATCTACACAACCATTCTATAAGACAGTTTGTTATTCTACATATTATAAAATAAAGTCAATGAAAAACATATCCTAGGGTAAGGATTTATTTTTTTTAAATAATGATAATTAAATATTTAAGCATTAATATATTAAAAATTAAAACTACATTTTCATAACATTTTAAAACTGTTTCAATATCTCTTTGTTTAAACTGACAAGTGAAAAGGCCATTTCTTTGTTATATTGTCACACTCTTCAGGAGTAACTATAAAAATTGATAAAAGATAAAAACTGTTTGTAATTTCAGTTTACTGTACAGGAAAGTTAAAAAAAAACACAAAACATATTGGGAAGGAATTAACCAGTACACATGGATATGAGCATTTCCTTCTAAATGTTGCAATGAAATCTGCCCTATAAGATATTTCTTCCAACATACTTCCAAACAAGTATGTTTTATATTTAAGAGACAATTCAAATACAAATGTTCTGTGATTGATGTGTAAATTATGAATGGAATGACAAATTGAGTATTAAGATGAAGGCACTGGGTCAGGTTAATCCATCTACCCTCAGCTCCTTCAGGCAAAGCAAGGAACCATACCAGTTTTCCATTATCTCATCTTTTATAATAGCTGTATCCCTGTATAGACAATGATGACAGAGATAGAAGAACAGAGACTTTAGAAAAATGTCTCACTCATCCAAGAGAGAATAAGGATTTTTCAATTGAGTAGAAACTTAATATTTTATGCAATTGTCATTTATTCATTCATTAGAAGAAATTAGAAGAGTGAAAAGTCATATACAGTTGGAGAATCATAAAATTAACGTCATGGTAAAGTAACTGGGTGTAGGCCTTGAGGATGGATCTGATTTTAATAAAAATGTGGAAAAGAACTCACAAAGAGAATATCATGATCAAAATCAATATAATAAGGATTGATATTGGTAGTAGAAAGAAAATGAAAATGCATTCATGAGGAGGATCATACAGGTACAGTATGCATTCTCAACAGGGGCGTATCTGGAGACGCAACGGAATTTTAGCTACTACAATGATCTGTGGCCCTCTGAAGGACTACTAAGATATGCAGTATATCTGTGGCATTGAAATTTTGTGTGGTTGGGGAAATTAGAAAAATAAAGTGTCTAAAAAAGGTCCTTATCAGAGTGATAATTAAAAAAAGGTTAAGAAAAAACTGGAGTAGAGTAACAGGATTTAATGAGTGATTGGGTAGAGAGGCAAAGAAAAATTTAAGATGACTCTGGATGACAAAGAAACTGCTGTAATTTTTTAAATTAAAAGAAAAGTAAAAGGGGCTTTTTTTCTTTTTTGAAATTAGAACATGATAACTTTGGTTTGGAGAGATGTCCGTCTTAAAATACCAATAGAACATCTAGCTAGAGGCACAATCAGGTAGATTAAGATATGGGATTGGTGCCTTGAAAAGAGTTTAAGACTGATGATACTTTTCAAGGCAGTGCTTATTCAAAACTTGGTCTACAGATTGATGCTGGCTTACAAACTATTTATTACAGATCTACTATAAAACAGGTACAGTAAGGTACTTTTAAAAATCATTTGGCAACCAAACTCACAATTGGTGAACTTATTTAGCTGAACAAGGTACAAACCAGTTTAGATTTTGGCAAACTCATGTGGTAGATTGCATGTGGCATAAGCTTTATATAAGTCATGCACAGCAAGACCATATACAGAGCCATGACACAGGAAATTTAAAAAATAAAAAGTTCTTGAGCACCTATAATTCTTGAGAAGCATTGTACCAGTACATTAATTATGTGCCAATAATCATATAAAGTTATGACTTAATAAAAGTGCATTCCAAAGTTTCTAAGAGGGCAGGGACAATAGTAAGATGGCTAATCAAAAAATCAAGCATTCTAATTTTTAGGCAAATCTTTACAAATAGGCACATAATGCATTTTTACTGGAAGAGAATTCATAGTTTTCATTAGATTCTCAAAAATGCGTGTGACCTAGGAAAGGCTAATAACCACTACAGTACAAATTACTTACCACTGTTATCTCTGTACCACAGTACCTGGCACAGACTTCATTCATCCTTTTGACAAATAGTTAATGAAAGCCTACTATATGTTAGGCTCTGGTGACATAGCAAATAGATAAAGTGGCTGTTTTTATTGTAGGGGAGTCAGATAAATAAACAAGTAAATGAATAGGCAGAGAATAAAAACAGGAAAATATGATAGAACAATTGGGTGGCTACTTTAGACTGGCTAATCACAGAAGGCCTCTCTGAGGAAGCAAAATGTAAGGTGAGATGAATGCCAAGATGCAAAGATGGTGGTGGGGGGAGGGTTGGTGGGGAAGGGGTATCAGATTCCAGGAAGAACTGGCTGGAAACAAATTTAGCCTGCTCTGTGAACAGGCAGAAAGTCACTGTGGCTAAAGCATTATTGGGGAGAGTGAGAATGTCATAAGATGAAGTCAGAAAAGTAGCCAAGGGCCAGATCTCTGTAGTCAGGGTAAGGAATCAGGATTTTATCCTAACTGATAGGAAGACAATAGAATGCTGTAACTCTTTTTTTTTCCAGAAAGGAAGGAATAAGATGAAATAGAAACATCACTGATGATAGAGAATCACTGATCAGCCACCTCCTGCACACTCTACACTGGGGATCGAGCTGCAACCCTGAAACGAACCATGACCTCCTGGTTCATAGGTCAACGTTCAACCACTGAGCCACACTGGCCCAGCAAAACAATGGAATGTTTTAAATAGAAGTAAAATAGAATCTGATTTGAGTTTAAAAGGATCTCTCTAGATCAGGGGTGGGCAACCTTTTTGTGAGTGCGTGCCAAAACCATCAAAATCTCTGACTCAAAATTCTTCTGCGTGCCAACCCTAATTTTTTGAGAACATGTTACACCTACTTGATATCTCTTAAGGTGTACATAGTGAAGAACCTTGAAGAAATAATAAAACTCATTCGAGCAACAAAAACACAGTATATGATGATGAAAAATACATTTATTTTTTAATGTATACATGTACACTGATAGTCCGACAGAAAACTTTATGACTCCGTTTGATATTATCAGTGGGAGTTTTGCTGCTGCATCACTGATGGCAGAGATTTTACATCAGGTTTATATTTTGTGACCTTCAGAGATATGCACGAGCTACTACTTTCATCCGTCAGGCTACTTCTATTCCGAGACTTAACAAAATTCATTATTGAGAACAAAGATTCACAAGTGTATGTGGATGAAACCAAATCACTGGTCGAATCTAGGAAGGCAGGGAGAGTTAAGGCAGAGGCATAGAAATTAATTGCTCTTCCCTTCTCTCGTCAATCCATGTCTATGGTCTTTAAGATAACTTGTTATGTAAAATTATTTATTTATCTAAGATGCACCTACACTGAATTTATCTGAAAAATAAAAAAGTCGATATTAAGAAAAACATTGTAAATGGAAGATTATAAGAGAGGGTTTTGTATGCCAGCAAAAGTTACTGGTGTGCCATGTTTGGCACGTGTGCCAGCACTTGCCCACCCCTGCTCTAGATGCTGTGGTAAGAATGGATATGAAGAAAGAGGAACATGTGTGAAAGGAAGAAAGAGAAACAGTAGTTCCCAAGGACAGATAGTTATTTGAATGAGGAAGACAGAAAAAAAATAATGGATTCAGAAGATTTAATGAGCATAATAATAACTCTCAATGGATGGATGGATGGATGAATAATTAGATGTGATACTCAAGATGTATAAAGATTAACAATGGATGAGCTGAACTTAGAGAATGCCTTAAGGGTCATGTGTAGATGAAAACAAAACAGGTCAGTCAGCGGGGTGGAGGATGAGGATGGCAGTCAATGCTGCCAGGGGAAAACCGTTTCAAAAATAAGGGTAATTATTAGAAATGTCATATGCTGCAGAGGAATCAAGAGCTAAGACAAGACCACTGAATTATATGACTAAGTCCCTGGCAACCTTTCAGGGAATCATCTTTCAGGAGTAGTGAGGATACAAACCAGACTGTAAGGATAAAGATGTAATAGGCATATAGGGACATTGCTATTTTTACTGAAAGTATTTCTAAAAGCACTGTGTATATAATTTAATCTTATCTTGATGATGAAGAACATATAATCTTATATTGATAAAGAACAAGATATCTGGAAGGCTATATATTTAAATTGTGTTGTTTACTTTTATATTTTCTGCCTCCTCCCCTCTGTCAGCTTGTCAATTTTGATTTCTCACCAAAGAGCATTCCTATATCCTCAGGCTCCACCCTGTCCACAAATTCCCTAAGCTGAAAATCCATATTATCAAGATAGTTAGAACTATCCTATCTAATAATAGACAAACATGGTAATTAACCGTACCTCCAACACGCTTCCCATTGGCCAATCAGGGTGATATGCAAATTAAGTGCCAACCAAGATGGCAGCCGGCAGCCAGGCAGCTGAAGCGAACAGGAGGCTTGCTTGCTCCAGTGATGGAGGAAGCCAAGGTTCCCCGCCTGCCGCTGCCAGCCTCTGAGCTGCACTCTAAGAAATAATGTTGCAATTATAGAAGCTAAACAAACAAACCCCAGAAACCTGCTTTCAGCCAGCCGGGCCTCAGAGCTGGAGCTGCAACAGTGTTTCAATTATAGAAGCCAAACAAACCCAGATACCTGCTTTCAGCAGCCGAGGTCTCAGAGCTGGAGCCGAGCCTCAGAGCTAAAGCTGGCTCTCAGTTCCAGTGACAGCCATAGAAGGTAAATAAACCCCAGAATAAAAAAAAAAAGAAAAAAAAGGAGAGGTTGGGAGCTTCAGTCACCCGCCAGCCTGAAAACGGCCCTCAGCCCCTCACCCAGACTGGCCCAGGCACCCCAGTGGGGACCCCCACCCTGAAGGGGGTGTGACCAGCTGCAAACAGCCATCATCCCCTCATCCAGGCAGGCCAGGCACCCAAGCGGGACCCCCACCCTGATCTGGGACACCCTTCAGGGCAAACCAGCCGGCCCCCACCCGTGCACCAGGCCTCTATCCTATATAGTAAAAGGGTAATATGCAAACTGACCCTAACAGCAGAAAGACTGGGAATGACTGGTCACTATGACACACACTGACCACCAGGGGGCAGACACTCAATGCAGGAGCTGCCCTCTGGTGGTCAGTGAGCTCTCACATGGGAGGAGCTCTGCTCAGCCACAAGCCAGGCTGATGGCTGCCAGTACAGCGGTGGTGGTGGGAGCCTCTCCTGCCTCCTCAGCAGCGCTAAGGATGTCCGACTGCAGTTTAGGCCTGCTCCCCGCTGGCAAGTGGACATCCCCCGAGGGCTGCCGGGCTGCCAGAGGGATGTCTGATTGCCATCTTAGGCCCAATCCCCCGGGGAGTGGGCCTAAGCCAGCAGGTGGACATCCCCTGAGGGGACCCAGACTGCGAGAGGGCACAGGCCGGGCTGAGGGACACCCCCTCTCTCCCCCCCAGTGCACAAATTTTTGTGCACCGGGCCTCTAGTGTCTAAATAAGAAGAAATAAATTCTAAGTATCTCCTCTGAAGAATAAGGTGCATGAACGTTGGTGCATGTATTTTGTAACAACTACTTTGGCTAATTAAAAGTCCCCCCCCCACTCACCCAAGTTCTCAATAATAGTCTCAAAAAATAAGGCTGCTGGATAAGTGTTTGTTTTCCATAAATTAATATAGGCATGCTACATTTCTCAATTTTGCATCCTAGAATTTGAGGTCAATAGTTATAAAAATACAATAAATGCATGTATAACTAATTCCATCTGGTACATTTCTACTTGTTCTCACACTAATTCTTTCAATAAATATTTATTGAGCACTTATTCTATGTCAGGTATTGTTCTGGGCATCAGGGAATAAAAGAAAAATTCCACCTTTGTAGAGTTTATATTCTAGTTAAGGACACAGACAATAAATTAAAATACAAATAAATAGGTAAAATGTATATAATGTTAGTGGTACGTGCTAAGAAGAAAAAAATAAAGCATATAAGGGATTTGGAAATGTCAGGGAAAAAGAGCTGAAATTTTATACAGGCTAAGTCAGGCCTCACTGAGAAGGTAACATTTTAATAGATAACTGAAGTGAGGGAGAAAACCATGCTGTCTGGAAAACATTCCAGGAAGAGAATTAAGGTGCAGTTCCTATATTGTCTTCTCTATAAAGTCTTTCTTGGTGGCCTCCTACACTCACTCTACCCCACCCCATCCATACACACAAAAATAAATCACCTCCCTCCTTGGGATCCCTTCACACTTCAGTACTGACCACTGACTATCTGCTAGACAAGTGCTAATTCTAATCCACACAACAACCCTGTATTGTGAGTATTGTTATACCTATTTTAAAGATGTCCTGAGGTTCCATGTTTAAATGACCTGCTCAAGGTACAGCAGTAATGATGATTGAGCTAAGACTTAATTCCTTCTGCTCTGTAGAACTACCTCTTTAATTACAATGCTTATAGCTTCTTATTTTCCATAGCAAACAAAAAAAGAGTAGAGGGACACTTTCACTCAGTTATTCAAAAGCTCAGCCCTGTCTGAAAGAAAACAAGAATTTTAAAATAAATAACAATTTCCCAAAATAAAGTGCAAGCTCACAAAGTAAGTGAAATCAGATGGATACATTCTCAAAACCAAACAATGTCTAATGACTTCAGTGTAGGCCATAGGACACAATCTCAGCAGAGGGCCAAAAATATTTTGTCACAACATGATAATATCTATACATATAAAGAGGCAATATGCAAATTAGCCAGGACACCATAACGTGTCAGGACCGGACCATTAGCATATTAACTCTTTATTAACTCCTATTATCAGGAGGCTGCCTGCATGCGCCTCGGGCATTGCTCTGGAGATGGGAGACTGGGCGGAAGCAGAGAGGCAGGAGCAGGAAAGTGGGGAGGCAGGAGCAGGGAAGCAGGGAAGCGGGGAGGCGGGAGCAGGGAAGCAGGGAGATGGGGCGGAAGCGGGGAGGTGGGAGCAGGGAAGCAGGGAGACAGGAGAAGGTGGGACTAGCCCGAGGCAACTCGAGCGTGGGCAGCGCCACGCGAATTCGCGCGCTGAGCTCCTAGTTTCCACATAATTATGGTTTATTTTCGAATTATAAATCAGACACCCCCCCCCCCAAGAAAAAAAAAGAAAAATCTGGGCAACCCTTCAGACTGCACACATAAGCTCTATTATAAAATGTAAAAATCCAGTCAAGAGTACAAATCACTTACCAAGGTGGCATCAAATAATTAAGCATGACTCAGATCAAGAAATTATTAGATTGGCAACACTTAAAGCCAGTAATGTTAACGCTGACCATTAAAACATAGCTTCCCCAAAGATTCAGCAAATCATGCCAACCACTCTGGCCCTGAGCTATGAGAATCAGCAGGTGGTGAGTTGAAGATCCAGCCTCATCATTGACAGGAACTTCAAGGAATCACCGAGCAAGGATTCTTGCCATAAACATTGAGACGTGAATCAATCAGGGATAAGTCAATAAAGAGTCCATGCCAGATAATTCAATAAAAGGAACATATTACAGGAAACTATTTGCAAAAGTGCTGAGAGAGATGAAAGGTCAAACAAGTGTGAGTGGGGTGACACAGAGATAAACAACAGCAGGAAATCTCTACTGCACTCATGGGTAGAAAAGCAAAGACAGCAGGCCACAATATTCTGGGAACCAGGGCAATCCAACAAAGTTGGAGATGTCTGCCCTAACCAGTTTGGCTCAGTGGAGAGAGCATCAGCCTGCGGACTAAAGGGTCCCAGGTTCGATTCGGGTCAAGGGCATGTACCTTGGTTTCTGTCACATACCCAGTAGGGGGTGTGCAGGAGGCAGCTAATCGATGTTTCTCATTCATTGATTTTTCTAACTCTCTATCCCTCTCCCTTCCTCTCTGTAAAAAATCAATAAAATATATTTTTTATAAAAAACAAAGTTGGGGCTATCTGACAAAACCATGAAAGACATGAGGCTACTGCAGAAGGTGCTGCCCAAAATAGAAAGGATGAAAAATACCCAGGCTTCTCCCTTCTTCCTGACCTTGAAGCTCCTTCTAGAGCAGCGGTTCTCAACCTGTGGGTCGCGACCCCTTTGGCAGTCGAACAACCCTTTCACAGGGGTCACCTAAGACCATCCTGCATATCAGATATTTACATTACGATTCATAACAGTAGCAACATTACAGTTATGAAGTAACAATGAAAATAATTTTATGGTTGGGTCACAAGATGAGGAACTGTATTTAAAGGGCCAGAAGGTTGAGAACCACTGTCCTAGAGCCTCCTATTAGCTGAATCTACCCAGAATTCAGATGTCAAGAGACCTTGGAAGTACAATTTTAAGGTGTGGGGTGGTCCCCTGCAATACAGAGAAGGGGAAATAATGAGGAATGAAACTAACTGCAAACAGGTGATCTGCACAAGATATTTCCACACTTCAGAAGGCAAGTCTATTTTACAGCTATATGACAACTCACAATTTGTATGAATTTTTCAATTCTAGGAGTATACTATCAAAGTATGACTATGTTATGGAGACTAAAACGTAAAAACACAGACAACATTCTAGTTTTGCTAATTAATATAATGTAAATAATTTTACTTGCAAATGGAAAGCAGTAATAACAAAAAATTAAAAGCAAATTCTATTTGAAAATGTATCATTTGGTCATCACTTTAAAAAATACATACATACTGGGGAGATACCAAGATGGCGGCATAGGTAAACACCTGAAATTGCTGCCTCGCACAACCACTTCAAAACTACAACTAAAAGACAAAACATACATCATCCAGAACCACAGAAAGGCTGGCTGAGTGGAAATTCTACAACTAGAAGGAAAGAGAAAAGCACACTCAGACTCAGAGGAGGGGCAGAAGTAAAGTGCAGAGGTACGAAGGCGCGCACAGAAAGGGCTGACAACAAAGGACGCTGGTGTCTTTTTCAATCAGAAGGGAGTCTCAAGCTCCCGACTGCTCTGAACTCCAGTTCTGGGCGAGTCTGTGGGGACGCAGACTCATACAGGGAGAGACTGAACTGTCTGGCATCGGTCGGAACTCGAGGGCGGCTTTCTCTCAGAGGTGCTTGCAGTGATTACCGGGACACTGAGACGCAGGGCCCCTTAGGGCAGGGCTGAGGATCAGCCATAGCTGCTTGCTCCGAACTGTTGATCCCCTGAGACCCTGCCCCACCCAAGCTGTGAGCAGAGGCTTTTGCATATGAATGGGCTGGCCCTTTGCAATCTGAAAATTACCTAACAAACTGCAGCTGGGTCAGAGAGACCCAGAACATCCAAAAGAAGGCTCAAGGCCCCACAGCAGCTTGCATTGCTTCACAGCTGGGCCTCATCTGGGCACCTCCAAACCCCAAACAAGGAAGAGGAAACTGCAGATCTCTCCATAGCTCCTACTGGGTAGCCTCAGGCAGAGGCTAAATTAGCAACTCCTTAGAGATCCAAGGGCCTGTGTACCCAGTGGTCAGATCGGGACCATCCAGATTACAACTCCTCAGATCCATAAGGGACACACTCAGGGGGCAGACTCAGTGAGCTCAAAGCCCCACTGAAGCAAGTCTTGCCCCAGAAGAGTGTCTCCAGCTCTGAAGTTCTCCCACTGCAGACACAGCTGATTCTCACAGCCAATTGGCCTGGAGGTCAATTCCTCCCAGTGTTACCTACAACAATCAAGGCTTAACTACAACAAGACTGTGCACAAAGCCCACAAAGGGGTGCACCAAGAGGTTCCACCTCAGGTAATTGGGGAGGCTGAGCCACTGGGCCCTATAGGACACCTGACACAGAAAGTCATTCTATCAACACAGGGAAGCAGCCAAAATGCGGAGACAAAGAAACAGATCACAAATGACAGAAATGGAGGAAAGCAAACTACTGGATATAGAGTTCAAAACCACGGTTATAAGGTTTTTCAAGAATTTTCTAGAAACCGCCGATAAATTTAGTGAGACCCTGGAGGATAGGAAAAAGGACCAACTAGAAATTAAGCATACACTGACTGAAATAAAGAATAATATACAGAGATCCAACAGCAGACAAGAGGATCCCAACAATCAAGTCAAAGATTTGAAATACGAAGAAGCAAAAAATACCCAACCGGAAAAGCAAAAAGAAAAAAGAATCCAAAAATATGAAGATAGTGTAAGGAGCCTCTGGGACAACTTCAAGCGTACCAACATCCGAATTATAGGGGTGCCAGAAGAAGAGAGAGAGCAAGGTATTGAAAACCTATTTCAGTGATTCCCAAAGTGGGCGCTACCGCCCCCTGGTGGGCGCTGCAGCGATCCAGGGGGGCGGTGATGGCCACAGGTGCATTTGGGGGCATATATCTTTCTGTTTAATTGCTATTAAAATTTAAAAAAAATTAATTTCCAGGGGGCGCTGAGTAATATTTTTTCTGGAAAGGGGGCGATAGGCCAAATAAATTTGGGAACCACTGACCTATTTGAAGAAACAATGACAGAAAACTTCCCTACCTGGTGAAAGAAATAGACTTACAAGTCCAGGAAGCACAGACAACCCCAAACAAAAGGAATCCAAAGAGGACCACACCAAGACACATCATAATTAAAATGCCAAGAGCAAAAGACAAAGAGAGAATCTTAAAAGCAGCAAGAGAAAAAAAGTCAGTTACCTACAAGGGAGTACCCATACGACTGTCAGCTGATTTCTCAACAGAAACTATGCAGGACAAAAGGGAGTGGCAAGAAATATTCAAAGTGATGAATAGCAAGAACCTATAACCAAGATTACTTTACCCAGCAAAGCTATCATTCAGAATTGAAGGTCAGATAAAGAGCTTCACAGATAAGGAAAAGCTAAAGGAGTTCATCATCACCAAACCAGTATTATATGAAATACTGAAAGGTATTCTTTAAGAAGAGGAAGAAGAAGAAAAAGGTAAAGATACAAAATATGAACAACAAATACATATGTATCAACAAGTGAATCTAAAAATCAAGTGAATAAAAAATCTGATGAACAGAGTAAACTGGTGAATATAATAGAATCAGGGGCATAGAAAGGGAATGGACTGACAATTCTCGCAGGGGGAAAGGGGTGTGGGGGGTGTGGGAAGAGACTGAACAAAAATCGTACACCTATGGATGAGGACAGTGGGGGGCGGGGGGTAAGGGCAGAGGGTGTGGTGGGAAGTGGGTGGAGGGGAGCTATGGGGGGGAAAAAGAATAACAACTGTAATAATCTGAACAATAAAGATTTATTTAAAAAAATACATACTTACTAGTATGTCAGTTTTTAAACTAGTATACTGTAATCATTCAAGTAGTACCTTAAATCTTCATTGGAAAGATGAGGTCTATAACCAAACTCAATCGACCACAGTTAATTAAGTGATGTGTCCCTTTGTTTTGCAGTTCTGTCACTACCAAAGCATAATAAGATGGTTCCTGTGTACTCGAAGTCCCCTTCAAAGCAGTGTCTGAGTTGATTTGAAAGAGCAGTTGAAGAGCAGGATTTCATTAAACACAGTTCTTAGGTTCAAAAATTTTATTGTGGGAAAAGTCATCAAAGTTATTTGCAAATGTAATATTCTACTTCTTCCTCAAATTGGAGGTAGAGGAAATAGGAAAGGGAAAAAAATCCAAGGAGATACATAACCATACCATGTATATTAGATATAATTCAGTTAAAAGGTCAGAAATAATTTTTATTATTTTAAAGATAATTTATTGATTTTTTAGAGAGAGAGGAAGGGAGAAGAGAGAAGCATCGATGTGAGAGTGGAACATCCATCATTACCTCCTGAAAGCCCCCTACCAGGAGTGGAGCTGGCAACCCAGGCATTTGCCCTGATTGGGAATTGAACCAGAAACCTTTTGGTGCACTGGATGACTCCAAACCAACAGAGCCACACCAGCCAGGACAGAGGTAAAAAATTATTTTAAATAGAAACACCACTTTAAAAGTTCAGCTTTGTTTCACTTATGAATCAGAAACAAATAGAATTAAATTATTCACCTATAGTTTCACAGCTACCAATATTTCTCCAATAGAAGTTCTAGACATAGTGAAACATTCCTTTATGTTTCAAAGCAATGCCTTTTGCTCCTAAATGTGCAATTTTTTTCTCTAAAAGAGATAATGGCCTTGTAAGATGGCCTGTTCTGGAATGAAGTGATAGTATTAGTAAGAAGGAAATTTGTATCAGATCTTATGTTACTGACATTGTTAAAATAAAATGTTTGGATTTTGTCCTGAGGACAACAGTGAGTAATGAAAAATTTTAAGCAATAAAATAATATGATCAGATGATTTCCATTTTAGCTTTGGAGGCATTGTGGAAGATGAACCAGAGAGAGGTTTGTGCCAGAATTACTACCTAAAATTGATTGCCAGATGTTGTGCTATGTCTATTTTATATATTATCCCTAATTTACATAATGATTCAATAATAATAATTTATTGTCCTAGTTTTGTAGATGAATAAACTTTAAGTGATATCATCAGCATGACTTACCAGTAAGTACCAAAGTTTGTATATCAATCCATGTCTATCTAAAATCCAAACCTGTGTTTTTGGTATTATAGCTTTGATATAATTCTGATGAGATGCTATAGGAATTTAGCTGCTGTTTATATCAATTAACCTATGGTAAAATTCATTTATGTCCTTTTGCTTCAAGTCACAGACCTATTGACAAGTTAAGTGAGGACTTGTTGAACAGCATGGTGACTATAGTTCCTAACATGGTATTGTATACTTGAAAGTTGCTGAGTAGATCTTAAGCACTCGCCACACATGTGAAAAAGTTAACTATGTTAATTAACTATGTGAGGTGAAGGATGTGTTAATATCTTGATCTTGGTAATTCTTCTTTAACTAGAGGCCCAGTGCATGAATTCGTGCACAGGTGGGGTTTGGCCCACCCACCCACATGAGGGCCAATCGGGGCTGGCCAGCTAGGGGAAGGGGCCACAGAAGGTTGACCGGCTGACCCCACTGCTGATTGGGGTCGGGGGGGGCGAGCCAGGGGCGGGCTAATCAGGGGGAGGGGCCATGGGAAGTTGGGGGGCCGACTGGGGCCCCCATCCAGGCGGTTGGCTGCTGTAGTGCATGTCATAGCAACCTGTCATTCCAGTCATTCCAGTTGTTTCGCTGTTCAGGTCGCTTGGCTTTTATATATATAGATACAGTGTGAGACAACAGTAGGTTTACAATTGTTTGTATGAAAATAATACAATAATTAATAACAATACAATAAACTCTGTTTTATGTACTCACAACTGTAAACATACTTTTGCCCTATTATGTATATATGTATATCAAATCATCACATTGTATACTTTAAATATATATTTATATTTGCCAATTATTCCTCATAAAGTCCATTTAGACATCTAAACAAAGAAAAGTTTAGGTAAGACATTAAGCTAAAAACCCTGATTTCTAATGTAGTCTTGACACATTTTCATACTGTGCCATGAATGAAGATAATTTCTATCAAAAGGAAACATAATGTTAATTTTTACAGAATACACAAGTGAAATAGTAAATTCCATTGGAGGAATTAAAAGTTTTAATTTTTTATTTCTATTTTTTTGAAATAGTATGCAAATAACTGACCCATACCTTTATTTCACTGACCCTTCTGCTTTCAACAGTAATTTAAACAACATATTAAATATCTCAGGGTCACTCAGCCTGGCCCACCCCCTCTTGCAATCCAGGACCCCTCGGGGGATGTTGGACCACTGGTTTCCGCCCAATCTGGCCTGCGGGGATCGGGCCAAAACCAGCAGTCCAACATCCCCTTAGGGATGTAGTACTGTACGAAGCGGCAGGCGGCCGGGGAAGAGTCCAAGTCTAGGCGGGTGCCACGCCGCTAACGCTCATCCTGGCCCCACTGCGCCTGCCACTGCTACTGTGTGGTAGCACTGCCATGGAGGCAGGAGGGGCTTGGGCCACCGCAGCTGCACTTGCCAGCCATGAGCCTGGCGTCTGGCACCTGTCAGTCAGCTAAGCGGCGCTCCCGCTGTCAGAGCACACTGACCACCAGGGGGCAGCTTCTGCGTTGAGCGTCTGCCCCCTCGTGGTCAGTGCACATCATAGCGACCAGTTGACCAGTCATTCGATCGTTTGGTCGCTTAGGCTTTTATATATATAGATAATGGTTAAAAGTATGGCCTTTGGAGCTAGAAAATTCTCAGTTTCATATTCAGCTACACCATTTGTCAGTCATGCACTTCAAGGTAAACAGATTTACATTTCTGAGCATCAGTTTCCAAACCCATAGAGAGAGAATTAACACCTCAGAAGGTTTTGTGAGTATTAAATGAGATAAGCTATGTATATGTCACTTATGATAGTATCTGGCAAGCAATAAATAAGTGATAATTTTTATTGTTTTTTCCTTAATATTCTTTTTGCTGTTAATTTTTTATATAAATGTAAAATATTTTTATCAATCTTAAAATTTCACTTTATGAAGATTATTTTGTTCATTCTCTGTCATCCCTCATTTATTCATATATTTATCGAGTTCCTTATTAAATGACTGATAGTATACTAGGTGCTGGGAGAAAAAATTAATAAGAAACCATCCCTGAATTCAAGGCACTTTTAGTGATAAGGAAAAAGAAACACAATTAAATGACTGCAATGCAATAAGGGCTATCAGAGAATAGCTTAAGAGGTGGTTGTAAATACAGAGATACAGATAGCCAAACTTGCCTGAGATGTACTGTTTCTCAAAGGAAGAAATGCTGGACTGAGTCTTATTAACATTTTACCAGGTAAAGAAAACAGTATCTGCAAAGGTATAAAAACTTCAGAGAAGTTGGTGGATTAGGAAATAAGCATCAATTAAATATAACTTTTTCATCAAAGCTATTGGAAAGTTAATCTTTCCCCATCTTTCTGTTGCTCAAATTACTTCATTCAATAAATAAATACAGTATTAATGTAGTGCTTAATTTTGTAAGCACTCTGCTTGGTTCTGTGGAAGAACAGGGATTAATCAGACTCATATTCTGTCCTGAAGCTGGTTACTAATAGAAGAGAACAAAAGAAGTTTTTAAAAATCATAAAAAGTCTCAAATATCTCTAGGGAAATAAAATTAGAGTGGTATGGCTGTTTTCTCAAGGGAAATATACTTATAGGGCGGTGTATATGGAAAAAAAAACAGATCAGGGATTCATAGGAAAGTTCATATTTGACCTGCAGACTTCATTTCTCATAAGAAAAACATTAATTATCCATTAACTCAGGGCCAGGAAATGTACTAAGCATTTCACAAATCCAACAACTCCAAACGGAGAAAAAAACTTATGGAGGATTACCTGAAAGGAATATACTTAATCTATATGAGTCAATACTCCCCATTCATTGAATCTATTAATCACCTAACTCCTTTCCAGTAAGTCCAGATACACTTACAGAATCCTTTCAACACAGCATACCAGGAAACCACAGCCAGTAGCTCAGAATTAGCACATAATATAAAAGCCCTCTGACTTTCCTGTTTTAAATAATCTCAAATTAATCCTTGAATTAACCAGTCTCACCCCAATAAATTCAATAAAAAGGAAAAATAAATAAACAGATAGATAAAATGAAGGCTGCATATATCAAACAAATTGTTTCAAGTGGTAACTGAATTGCTTTCACTAAAATGCCCTTTAGCATTATGCCCTCATCCTACATTGAAGGATGTTACAAAATACACCTCTATGAAACATACTGTTGTAGAGACCACAGGGATACTGTTGAGGATGCTATTCATCATATTTCAGTATATGCTTTGGGAAGCTCATTAGGAAGGGTTTCTACCAGATTTCAGTACCTGATTTATTTTTATCTTATTAACTGGCTGCCAGAAAAGTCACAGTTAAACCTGTAACCTCTCTATAGCAAATTTATGGGTCTCATAGCATACATTTTACGTACTCATCCAGCTGAATTTTCTTTTGCTATTTCCCCTTTATGAGATCCCCTCATTTATCCCTCATTTATCTATTATTGTGTATATATTTTAGTAAAATGGGCTTAATTTTTTTAAACAATGAAATGTATATTTATTTTTCTTCAATTAAGATAAAAGGTAGGCATCATTCACCATTACAAATAAGGAAACCGTGACCCAGGATTCAAGTCAGGATTTGAACTGCAGCCTGATTCCAGAGGGTGTCACTTAGCCACTCTACTATACTGCAAGACTGATGCACTGCTAGGACAAATCCAGTTGATATAACCAACTGTTCATACATTTGGGAAGAAATATGCATTATTCACTTAGTTACTTTCTGGTCGGATGGGCAATTTCTTGTACTGAGCTTTTCGATAAGGGATGGGAAAAGATGAGTATAGTGAAGGAAAAGGTGTTCTAGAAAATGAATCTGGAACCGAAGATGGCGGCATAGAAAAACACCGGAAATTGCTGCCTCCGACAACAACTTCAAAAATACAACTAAAAGGGAGAACGGTCATCATCCAGAACCACAGGAAGGCTGGCTGAGTGGAAACTCTACAACTAGAAGGAAAGAGAAGAGCACACAGACTCAGAGGAACTACGAAAGTGAAGTGCAGAGGTACAGAGGCTCCGGCGCGCGCGGAAAGGAGCGGGCACGTGAGGATGCGGCTGTCTTTTTGAATCGGGAGGGAGTCACAAGCCCCCGACTGCTCTGAACTCCGGTTCCGGGAAATCTCTGGGGTCCCAGGACTCATACTGGGAGAAACTGGACGGTCTGGCAGCAGGCAGAACTCGGAACTTGAGGACGGCTTTCCCTCAGAGGTGCTGGCAGCAATTACCAGGACACTGAGACGCGCAGCCCCTAGGGGCAGGGCTGAGAATCAGCCATAGCTGCTTGCTCCGCCCTGTTGATTCCCAGACCCCGCCCCTTCCGGGCTGCTGCAAAGCCTTTTGCATCTGAATGCCTGGGTCCTTTGCA
>NW_005871085.1:5183604-5195116 GCF_000147115.1 Myotis lucifugus
GCAACCCCTTTGACAGGGTCGCCTAAGACCATCCTGCATATCAGACATTTACATTACGATTCATAACAGTAGCAACATTGCAGTTATGAAGTAGCAACGAAAATAATTCTATGGTTGGGTCACAACATGAGGAACTATATTTAAAGGGCCAGAAGGTTGAGAACCACTGCCTTAACCTAAAGTAAAAAGAATTCAAAAAGTATTTTCTAGGCACCAAGTGAATTCCTGGACAAGATAATAATACTAGATTCAAAAAAAAGTAGGAAACATTGTTCCTAACAGTGTAGACAGTGCTCAGATCTGACTGGAAGGACAACACTACAATTCTGTGTTATGAGTTGAATTGTGTCCACAGAAAACTTCATATGTTTCAATCCTAACTCCCCAGAACCTCATAATGAGACCTTACTATGAGAAAAGGTCTCTACAGAAGTAATCAAATTAAAATGGGGTCATTAGTGTGAGCCCTAATCCAATATGGCTGGTGTCCTTATAAAAAAAAATGGGGAGAGTATTTAGAGGCAGACATACACATAGAGAGAACACCATGTGAAAATGAAGACATAAATTAAGGTGATGCTTTTACAAACCAAAGAACAACAGAAATCGCTAGCAAACCACCAGAAGCTAGAGAAGAGGCATAGAACAGATTCTTCCCAAAAACCCTTAGAATGAACCAAGCCTGACAACACCTTGATCTCAGAACTGTTGTTTAAGACACTCAGTTTGTGGCTCTTTGTTATGGTAACCCTGGAAAACTAAGACAACATGGAGTAAAAACTAAGAGCAAAACTCTGGATAAACAAGTTTTCAATAGTTGGTATAAATAACAGATGTTCATAGGATTCAGAGAGCTGGCATATCCCTTCACACACGCATGCACACTATTCAAAAGCAAAAATGCCCGGCCAGCATGGCTCAGTGGTTGAGTGTCAACCTAAGAACCAGGAGGTCACGGTTGGATTCCTGGCCGGGGCACATGCCTGGACTGCAGACTCGTTTCCCAGTGTGGGGCATGCAGGAGGCAGTCAATCAATGATTCTCTCACATCATTGATATTTCTATCTCTTTCTCCCTCTCCCTCTCCATTCCTCTCTGAAATCAATAAAATTAATTATTTTAAAAATGAAATTATGTTACTTTTCTCATTAATATTTTCAACATATTCTGAATACATACTGTTTGCTATTCATAGTAGAATATGAGGTTCAGGGCATAAAAATTTTAAAAAGATCAAATACCTACTGGATGGGAATTCACAATCAAGTCCTGATCTCCCCATTTAGGATACCCACAAGCATTTGCTGTTTTGTTTGTGTTCAATAGAATCTGTTCTCTCATCATTTCTTTACAGAAAAGCCTCCTGTCTCACAATGATTAAGTTCAGTGAGAATGTCATACAAAACCAGATATAATAAATATTCAATAATTGATTTACCATATAGTCAGTCAAATTATATTAGTTCTATCCCAGACAAATAAGATCTAGGTAAGTACTTTATATATAAGATACTATACAAATGTTCACCATTATTACCTGTATATTTCTAATAATTTATAGCAACAAAACATTGCATCTCATTTTAAGTATTTCCAAGTTAATCCCATCAAAATTGATTTTCCTCTGACAGCTTGTTTCATTCTGGTGAAATATTAAATGGACTGAATGAATCACATTTAGGTAGGAATAGATTCTAAAAAAACCCTCACCAGACAAGATCAAAAGCAAAGGCCTTTAATACACTCACCACTCTCAAAGCAAGCATCAAAGACAAGATGTCCTTTCTTGGGCTGTCCACAGTATCCAGTTGGAAGCACCATATATTTGTTCACATTCCCTCCGATGGCATCGTCCTTTCCCAAATCATTGCCTATTTTTTAAAAAAATTGGCCCATGTTAAACAGAAATAAAAATGCATTTAGTAATAGAAGTCTAATTAGGTTTTTATCATTAATTTTCCCCCTCCCCTGTCCTTTTGTGTTAATACCAGCAACAAGAAATTAACTACATATTGCAGTAGAGTACAAAGAGAATGCATTTTGAAACTAGAAAGATACAGGTTCAAATCTCATCTGTACTACATACTAATTCTCTGTGATGCAAAGCAATCAATTTAATCCCTTTAGCCTCAGTTTCTCTCATCCATAAAAAAAAAAGGAAGAGGAAACCATGTTCCAACATTTTACTGAGAATTATATGAAAAATATCTAGTATAACTACCGAAATCCAAAAAAGTTCATTAAATTATATTAATTATTTAATAATAATAATATATATAACTTGTCACTAATATATTGTTAATTACTTTAATTTGGGGGAAAAAACAGTAGAATTATACTGATAATACATAAAAGATTTTATCAGACACTTCATTAAAGCAGATATATGGGTGTCAATTAAGTTCATGATAAGATGCTCAACCTCAGTAATCAATAGGGAAATGTAAGTTGAAACCACAATAAGATATTACCTTACACCTATTAAAAGACTAAAATCAAAGAAACTGACTAAACCAAGAAGGGATGATGATGCAATGAAAACTTTCATGCATTTCAGGCAGAAATGAAAAATGACACAACCACTTTAAAAAATAGTTTGACACTTTGTTATAAAATTAAATATACACAATATACAACCCAGGAATTCCACTCTTACGTATTTATCCATGATATATGAAAACATATGTTCACACACAAAAAAATAAAACACATACATGAATGTTTATAGCAGCTTTATCCATAATCACCTAAAAACTGGAAACAATCCCAATGGTTTCAACTGGTGAGTATATAAACCATCTCTGGTACATCTATACAATGGAATATGAATCAGCAGTAAAAAGGAACAGATAACTGATACACAGCAACATGCATGCATTTCACATGCATTCTACTAAATGCCAAACTCAAAAGGCTACAACCTTTATAATCTATTAATATGACATTTTAAAAGGCAAAATTATAGGCATTTTTAAAAGTTAGTGGTTGCCAGGGGCTGCAGGAATGGAAAGGGATTGACTACAATGTCATCAAAACTTTGAAATCTGCTTTGACCCCTATTTCAGCAGTTATACCTACCTTTCTCTCATCCGCCACACTGAAGGGTATGCATGCATGTGTAAGTGGAGGGGTAGATGTCTGCAACAGGATTTATAAACTCTCCCAGGAAACTCCTGAAGGTCCTCATAGGAATTATGGAAGGAAAGCAGTTGCTAATATGACAACCCCCACCCTAAACAACTAGAAAACTGGACCAATACTGTATCAGAAGCAACAATTTTCTGACATAGATGACAAGCAGTACCAAACTGTGATGGCTAAGAGAAGGGAAATAAATGAGGGAGCCTCATGATAGTCCTAGATTTCAGATTAGTGACAGTTTCCGAAAGATAGTGCAGGAAGAGGGTTTCAAAGCACAATAGGGTCGTTTTCTGACTTGATAATACTGTAATGAAGACTTTTGAGAGGCTGAAGAAACTTAAATTTGAAAGTCAGGGCATTGAAGAGGAGAAAGCTATAGAGAATCAGAGCAACAAAAATCTACAAAGGTCTGCTTAAGACTTTGGCTAAATACTAAGTCTTGTAGAGTGAAACTCCATGAGACCAAATAAAAAAATAAACTGGGACGTTGCAGACTCAACTCTTTCCAAACTGCAACCATCCTGAGTGGAGAATCCATGTGGAAACCCAGGACATTAACTAGAGATCCCTGAAATACCAGGTGTACTGGTTAATAATGTCGTATTTTGTAATCCAAGAAAACAAGATAATTTCAAGAGAAACATCAAAAGCACTTTATTTAAAGTAATGTCCATCGCTAGCTACACATTTCCCCCATCTTTCAGGTAATTTGTGGATACCGTCCCAATAGAACTTTTCTTATTTTGAGGCAAACCATTCAAAGACCCAATTTTCCACTTTTTTGTACGTTTTGAAGTGCTGCTCAGAAAGTGCATGTGCCATCAATCAGAACAAGTGGTAATCTGAAGGAGAAGGTCTGGTGAATACGGTGGGTGGGTTAATACTTCCCTGGCAAGATCTTTTAACGTGTCTTTAACTGGTTTTGAAGTGTGTGATGGTGCGTTATCATGAAGCAAAATTACTTTGCCATGTGTTCTGGCCCATTCTGGTTGTTTTATGATCAAACCTTGGTTCAAATTGATTATTTGTTGTCGGTAGCAATCAGTATTAATGGTTTCACATGGTTTTTGAAGCTCATAATACACCACACCTTCCTGATCCCACCAAATGCAGAGCATTGTCTTCTTTCCGAAGTGATTTGGCCTTGCAGTTGATGTTGATGGTTGACCTGGATCAACCCATGATTTTGTGCATTTGGGATTCTCAAAATAAATCCACTTTTCATCGCCAGTCACAATTTGATGCAAAAAAGACTTTCTTTTGTGCTGTTGAAGCAACATTTTACTGATGACTTTTCGGTTTTCCATTTGTCTTTCGTTCAGTTGATGGGGCACCCATTTTCCTTCCTTTAAAATCTTTCCCATTGCTTGTAAATGTTCGGAAATTGCTTGCGGAGCAACGTTTAATCTTTCTGCAAGTTATTTTTGAGCTTGACACACATCTTCATCCAATAATGCTTGTAATTGTTGGTCATCAAACTTTTTTGGTTGACCTGGAAGTTCTTTGCTTCTCACATTGAAACCATCACTCTTCAATAGTTTAAACCAGTGTTCACAAGTATCTTTGGATGCAGCATGTTCACCATAAGCTTCCTGAAGTATACGATAACTTTTTCTTCAAAATAAAGTTATGAATTAAAACTTCCCACAAATGCTCTTTTTTTGGCACGAAATTCGACATTTTTAAGCGTAAAAATATCTATGATGTTAACACCTTCAGCAAATTTGACATATGAAGTTTTGAAGCTTGCTGTCAATACAACAAGATAGCATACATATCAAATCACATATATTTATTTCTTCAACATATGTGTAATTTCATCTATTGAGAAAAATCCGCATTATTAACTGGTACACCTAGTATACTAACCATGAACACTTGATAAATGAAATTTGAAATACAATATCATTAAAATAGCATCACAAAACACGAACTATTCAACCTTCAATGTAACCAATTATGTATAAAAACTTTATACTGAAAACTAACAGACATTGCTGATATATATTAAGGAAGACCCAATTAAATGACAAGGTATATCGTGTTCATGAATTAGAAAATTCATTATTGCTAAGGTGACAACTTTCCAAAAATTCATCTCTAGATTAAATGCAATCCCAATCAAATCTTAGCATTTTTTGTAGAAGTCAACAAGTTGATCATAAAATTTATGGAATTTCCATATAGAATATATGGAAGCTCAAAAGACCTGGAATATCTACACTAATAAAAGACAAAGATGCTAATTGACTGTAACTTCACTACGCCCAAGCCATGCCCACCAGCCAATCAGAGCGACTATATGCAAATTAACCCAACCAAGATGGCGGCCGGCAGCCACGGAGCTGGAGCAAGCAAGAGGCTTGGTTGCCCTGGTGATGGGGGAAGCCAAGCTTCCTGCCTGCTCTGGCCAGCTGTAGCCTCTGCAAAAGGCAACAAAGTTTCAATTATAGAAGCTAAATAAATCCCAGATACCTGCTTCCAGCCAGCCTTCAATGGGGGCTTGGGTGGCTGGGGGCTGTGGCCAGCCTGCAAACAGCCATCAGCCACTCACCCAGGGTGGCCACACCCTCATGGGGTGAGGGTCCCTGCTGAGGGGCTTGGCCAGCCTGCAAACAGCCAACAGCCCCTCACCCAGGCTGTCCAGGCACCCCAGCGGTGACCCCTACCCTGAAGGGGCTATGGCCAGCCTGAAAACAGCCATCAGCCCCTCACCCAGGCTGTCTAGGCACCCCAGCGGTGACCCCCCACCCTGAAGGGGCTGTGGCCAGCCTGCAAACAGCCATCAGCCACTCACCCAGGCTGGCCACGCACCCTAGCAGGACCCCCCTCCCTGAA
Organism: Myotis lucifugus; assembly: GCF_000147115.1. NCBI lineage: Eukaryota > Metazoa > Chordata > Mammalia > Chiroptera > Vespertilionidae > Myotis > Myotis lucifugus. The sequence continues at coordinate 5,189,584 of NW_005871085.1, forward strand.
GGGGGTGTGACCAGTCGAAAACGGCCCTCAGCCCCTCACTCAGGCTGGCCAGGCACCCCAGCAGGACCCCCACCCTGATCCAGGACACCCTTCAGGGCAAACCAGCTGGCCCCCACCCATGCACCAGGCCTCTATCCTATATAATAAAAGGGTAATATGAAAATTGATCCTAACAGCAGAGCAACTGGGAATCACTGGTCACTATGACACACACTGACCACGAGGGGACAGACGCTCAATGCAGGAGATGCCCCCTGGTGGTCAGTGTGCTCCCACAGGGTGAGCTCTGCTCAGCCACAAGCCAGGCTGATGGCTGCCAGTACAGCAGTGGTGGTGGGAGCCTCTCCTGCCTCCTCAGCAGCACTAAGGATATCCAACTGCAGCTAGGCCTGCTCCCCGCTGGCAAGTGGACATCCCCTGAAGGCTCCCGGCCTGCCAGAGGGATGTCTGACTGCCAGCTTAGGCCCAATCCCCCGGGAAGCGGGCCTAATCCAGCAGGTGGTCATTCCCCGAGGGGTCCCAGACTGCAAGAGGGCACAGGCCGGGTTGTGGGACCCTCCCGAGTGCACAAATTTTTGTGCACTGGGCCTCTAGTCGAATATAATTTTGAAAAATAAGAAAAAAGTTGGAGAACTTACATTGCATGATAACAACTTACTTTATTTTTTTTAAATATATTTTATTGATTTTTTACAGAGAGGAAGGGAGAGAGATAGAGAGTTAGAAACATCGATGAGAGAGAAACATCAATCAGCTGCCTCCTGCACATCTCCTATTGGGGATGTGCCCACAACCCAAGTACATGCCCTTGACCGGAATCGAACCTGGGACCTTTCAGTCCGCCGGCTGACGCTCTATCCACTGAGCCAAACCGGTTTTGGCATAACAACTTACTTTAAACTAACAGTAACCAAGACATGAGTAATATGAATATCAGATAACCACAGAAATCAATGGATCAGAATAGAGAGTGCAGAAATACATCCACACACATCACGTACATATGGAGAATTAAGCTTCCATAAAAGTACAATGGTAATTTAATATGGAAAGGATGGTCTTTAAAACAAATGCTGTTTTGCCCTAGCCAGTCTAGCTCAGTATATAGAGCATTGGCGTGCGGACTGAAGGGTCCCTGGTTTGATTCTGGTCAAGGGCACGTACCTTAGTTGAAAGCTCCCGGCCCTGGTTGGGGGTATGTGGGGGGCAACCAATAAATGTGTCTCTCTCACATCGGTGTTTCTCTCTCTCTCTCTCTCTCTCTCTCTCTCTCTTCTTCTCCCTTTCACTCTCTCTAAAAATCAATGGGAAAAAATATTCTCAGGTGAGAATTAAATAAATAAATAATAAAACAAATGCTATTTGAAGATGCTGTTTGAAGAACTGGACATCTTAACAAAAAATATGAGAGTGTGTGTGTGTGTGTGTGTGTATGATGGTGGTGAAGGTTACACTGGTGTATATTATAGACAGTATTTGTTATATATTTGCCAAACTCATTAAATTGTACAGTTAAAATTGCTACATTTTATTACATGTGAATTATACCAAATAAACATTATTTGTACATGTTTAAAAGTAAAAGAGCAAGAATAATTTTCGTGTCACAAAATTGATCCTGTGTGTGTATTTAAAAGTAAAATTATCCTATGGCTCATACCCCTCCAACCCTGTTTATTTCCTAGATGCAAATATATTCTTAATCATTTCTGGTTTTAGTTTCTCAGGTATTATTCTACACAATATCTTTATACATCTATATCTTCATTTATCAACATCAAACGATCTCTACTGACACTCTATTAGGAAAGAAAAGGAAAGAGATTTTGTACATTATTCTCTACTTTTTTTCTGACAATTTTATTAGTTCTATTATTATTTTAATTATTCTGTTGAGGTGGTTATAAATATCAGCAGCATCCCTAGGGGGCATTTCACAAGTTTGCTGAGGTATTATTTTGTTTTCATAATGATGGAAAAGCACTGATGGTATTTGGTTTTTGAAACCAGGGATGCTAGATGTACGGCGAAGTAGAGAAAAGTCAGATACAACTTTCAAATGTCCTATACAAATATTCCAGAAGGTAAAAATTCTACTTATAGTTATGTGAGCTTAGAGCCTAACACATGCAAAGTATTCTGCATGACTTTAATAAACACTGGTTTTTTTTCAAAAATGCAAGTAATATGCATATTAAGGAAACATTATAATTGATTTGTTCACAATTTTATCCAGAAGTATCACCATTTTAGAAAATCACATCACCAACAGCATTGTCCATCACTGTATTCCATTTACTAAAACAACATTCCTAATATGAATTAATATTTCTAACAGTTGTGATTCTACAGACAAATGAAAACATTGGAACTCTTTATTAGGTTTACAAATCCTAGAAATATTCATTTATCCATTTTTTCTTGTGAAGAAATTCTGTTCACAAGCAATGATAGTCATGTTCCTCTACCCTGCCACAGCATTTTGTTTCTAACTTTCTTACAACATTATTACCTTTTATGTATTCATTATGGGTGTCATTTTTTACCCCTAGTGATTGTGGTTTCTCATCAGAAGAATCTTATATCTTATCTTTTTATCACTATTTTATTTCTCTCAATCCCAGGTATAACACAATGCTTGGCACAATGACAGTAATCTGTAAATATTTGGTGATTTAATAAAATAAAAAAGGACTTTTAGGAGCTAAATTTCATTTCAATATTGAGTTTTTTGTTTGTCTTTTGAGAGCATAATGAATATGTGATATATTTTAAATTTATCAAAAAAACAGTTGTGATATAATGAGACACCAAATAGTAAAAGAAAACATTACATCACAAAACACACATAATACTGACATAAAGACAGAAAGGGGTGGAGGACTATAGCCTTTAATGTTAATGCCATATAATAGTTGAGCATTTAAATGCATAGTGTAGGAAATGAGATATTATTATTCTCAGAGCAATCATATCTCAATTACATTACACATGTATATAAAACCATTTAAAATGATGGCATTTCCAGTAGTACAAAATAACACAAGGTGATATGGAATAAGAGAATAATTGTTGTTATAGAATAATAACTTTTAATTTCTTGACTTCTGTGCATTTTTTTTAAATATATTTTATTGATTTTTTACAGAGAGGAAGGGAGAGGGATAGGGAGTCAGAAACATCGATCAGTTGCCTCCTGCACGCCCCTCACTGGGGATGTGCCCGCAACCAAGGTACATGCCCTTAACTGGAATCGAACCTGGAACCCTTCAGTCTGCAGGCCAACGTTCTATCCACTGAGCCAAACCGGTCAGCGCGACTTCTGCGCATTTTAATGTCAACCACGTAGTTGTTTCACACAGATTTTTGAACCCAAATTCTTTACTCTTATTTTAAAATGCCCCATTTAGTTAAATTTAACTTAAAGCTCTTTGAATCTGTTTGCTTATATTGTCCTGAAGGTTACAGAAAATATATGTAAATCATTCAATTCAGTATTCATTCAATAAGTAGTTGGTTATTATTATTGTCACCATTATCAATATCATCATCAAGATACCTATTACCTTGAAAGAAGAGTATTTAACAAAAGGAATAAAATATTCAATTATATAAAGTATAGGAGATATTCAAAAAGGAAGGGAATAATTTAAATTCCTAAAAAAATGTCTTAGCGAAAGTCTTTTCTTTGAAATAAACATTGAATCCTGTAAAATCCAGTTATATTACACACTATGAAATACTCTTACTATAGAATGTAAAATATTTGTCTCCAAACATAGAGACAGAGTAACACAATGAAATCTTTCAATTTAAGGAAGTTAGAAACAAAAGATAAAGTAAAATAATTCAGGTTTATCTTTAAATAAATAAATATATAACCCTATGAATGTTATTATTATTTACATCTTTTAAAAGTACTACATTAATAACATATTTAACAATAATTATGTGGAGAGAAAACAAAAAATTATGTATATCTATAGATGTAACTAGTGTAAAAATATGATAATTATATCTTATTTTATTCTGATAAACAGGCCTGCTGAGGCATCTAGAAATAGACTTTAAGGTTGCAAATAGTTTTTGACATTTAAGTGGGTTATGCTGATGATGGATGTGACAAAATCTCAACTTGTTTTACTTTTACATGGAAAACTACTTTACACAAAAGTTACAAGCAAAACAGCTTATTAACTGAAATCGACCTTTATATGGAGCATGTATTCCACCTCTTCAACCAAAACATCTTGGAAGAAGTAACAAATTACCTCTATGCATAACTAATAAGCAGTTACATGAATCTGTCAAAAGATCCATTATAAAGCCCTATTTCCAAGGCTTCATAATTTTGACATAAAATTTCATTGAAGATTAACCCACAAATTTTACCCAAAAAAGTAAATCTAAAATTCCTACCAGAAGGTGTTTTAGGAAAGACAATCTATTGATTTGTGGACTTTAATCTCAATCAACTAGTACCCACTACACAGCTTTTTCCTAGCATTTTATAAAATTGTACCATGTTTGTTCACATTACAAATATATTTACAATATATACTACAAGGACTCAAAAAACAAAAACTTTTTTTAAAAAAATTTCCTAAATACACATATGCTATTTCTCTCTTGGCATATGTATCTATAATACAAATAAGATGTCTAGATGTGTTGAGCTACAATCAGTCACAGGGTGTTTCAATTACCAAATATATATTGAAGACCTACTTTTGCACCCACTCTATCTTGTGTCCAGAGAATATATATGAAAAATAAGCTATAAGTCAATCTACCAATAAAAAAAATAATGATATGCTAATAATATACTCTCAAAAAGCTGACCATCTAGATAAGGACTATTCTGAAAATAAAATATATAATGAAAAAAATACATATTTCTGTAAGAAAGGAAAACTCACTACAGACAGTATAGTTTGGTGCCATGGGGTTTGGAGAAATATGGGTCTAAGGCTGAATCACTGCTTGGCTACTTTTCAAGTGTATGATCATGGATGAGTCCCAATTCAACAAGCTGTGGTCTTGGACTTCTTTATTTTCATCCTACACCCTTTCAGAAGAAATTGTTGGCCCATTTTCTCCTGAAAGAATAGTTTGTATCCCATTCCCAACACTTTGCAATAAATGATCACCCTCCCTTGATCTTACCAAGATTCTACTTATACCTATTTTATTTTGTATTACAGTCAATTGCATGTGCTTTAATGCTCTCTTCCCAGTTAAACACTTGTTTTCCACTTATGAGCTAGCGATAGTATGGGGAACCTGCATTCACTGTAGAACTAAAAAATGCCAGCTACAGGGCAATATCACTATCAATAAATAGCTGTTGAACTGAAAATTTAATTGAAAAAGTATTTCTTAAAAGTACATTTTTCTATTCCATACCAAATGGGAGCAATTTTTAAAATTGCCTCCTCAGCTCTGAGTATAGAGTTATTAATTCATTTGATAAAATATTTATTTATGACTATTATGCACCCCCTATAATAGGTCCCAGTAATATAAATATATA
>NW_005871085.1:5195216-5206421 GCF_000147115.1 Myotis lucifugus
TACGTTTATTCTAAAAGCGTCATAGTAGGCGGAGTGTAGGCCTGGATATGTTGTTATACCAACATACAGATATAAGTGTATGTGTGTCTATATATCAATGTATATAGGCATCTCTCTTAAATGTTCCTATCCATCAAGGATATTAATGAGGCAATTCAGTAAACCACCACATTATAGTATAATGTGAAAAATACTAGATATGTAAGGTAAGCTCAAGGTACTCTACAAGAGCACTGAGTAGCAACATCTAAATGCTTCCACAGAAGACTTTCTGAACCAGCTTTAAAATGTGTGCAAAAATTAGCCAAGTAAAGAATTATGAAAAGAAGTTCCAGGAAGGAACAAGGTGGTAGCATGTAGAGAAAGATAGGAACTGGATAACGGAAGGCCCTCTAAGGCATGCTAAGAAGGTTAGATTTTATCCTGAAAGCAGTAAAAACCTGCCCCTGAAAGATATGAAGAAGGACAGGGTACTGGTAAGAGCCTACAGCATTTTCACAGAGAGAAAAGGAAAAAGCTTCTTCTGTGGTGATGACTTGAGCATAATAGGTCAAGTGGAGGTAACTGAATGAGGTAGGCAGGAAGACCAGAGGAGCAAGGACTCTGAGATGCAGACTTGGAGACCATTCTACTTCCACACAAACTGCACTGCTTCAGGAAAGGCATGAAGATGGATCAGCCTTTGGAGAATTTACATATGTAATCTTGTCAAGATCTACAACTGAATTCTGGTTCCCAAATTAGACTTGTAATTCTAAATGAAATTTTAATTTACATGCTAAAAACTGAATCCTTAAAAACAACATCTGGCTGGTTTTCCTAATCTATTTCTGCCAGATTCAATATTCAAAGAGTTCCAGCACGGTTCTCCAAACCATGGCCTATCAAAGGTTTCTGGTGGTTCTCATTAATCTCCCTCAGCATTCACTGGATATCCATTCTGTGCCAGGCACCGTGCTAGGTGCTGAAGATCCAGAGAAGAATTAGACTTAGGAGTGTAGGCAGTGGAAATGAAGAAGTAAACAAAAAAGTGTTTTACATTCTCTTAAAGAGACATGCCCATTGTACAAATGAAGGCTTAATGAAGTAATAAATCCCCTGTGTTGGGGAAAAGTTGGGGAAGAATCCAGAATGTTTTTCTAGAGAGAAAGTAGCAGGTGATAGTTTGAGTCTTGAGTAGGTGCCCAACAGGCAACTAACATATAAAGAAGCTGAAATTCTAGAAAGAATAGATTACTCTGAAATAAAAGGCCAAGAGATTTAAGAGAGCAAACTAGAGCATTACATAAAAATCAGACTATTGAGGACTGTACATGTTTATTTTAAAATGTCTACTTTATCTCAAAGTATTTAAATTATTAATGAATCTTAAGTAGTAAAATTATGAGATGTGATTTGTACAATAGAAAGACACCTCTGGCAATAGCACTGAATTGGATTGGAAAGGGATGAGATTGTACAGAAAATGTAGTTAGGAGGCTGAAGCAATAGTTTAGGTGAGAGATGATGAAGGTCTGAACCAAGGTAAAAGCAATAGAGATGAAGAGTAGGATAAAAATGAGAGCTACCCAAAAGGCTTGCTGATAAATTAGATGTTGTTATTCCCCTGATGCTTGTATCCCATTTTTAGAAGTACATTTCCCTTATAAATGGATCAATGATAATAAGTGAATATAAGAGGAAAGATTATAAAAATCAAGAAACAGCAACTTTCAAACATAGCCATATTAAATCCTCACATTTCCCAAAAATAAGTGATCATTCAAAGATCACTTTATTCAAGACTTAGAGAAAATAAATGATCATTACATAATTTTTCAGATGTTTCAAAACTAGGAGGACTAGCTATCAGTATAGATGTCAGACTCAAGATTCAAACAATCTTCATGAGTAAAGATGTTAGGCCAAAATTAACAAGGACAAAAAAAAACACCAAAAAAACAGGCCTGCACTTAGCATGTGAAAAATAAATAAATTGCACAAATGTAGACCCAGACTAGTGGAAGGAAATGTAAAAAAAAAATCTCAAAGTTTTGGTTAATAAATATTATTTAAAAAGTCAACACAATGGCCGAAACCGGTTTGGCTCAGTGGATAGAGCGTCGGCCTGCGGACTGAGGGGTCCCAGGTTCGATTCCGGTCAAGGGCATGTACCTGCGTTGCGGGCACATCCCCAGTGGGAGATGTGCAGGAGGCGGCTAGTCGATGTTTCTCTCTCATCGATGTTTCTAGCTCTCTATCTCTCTCCCTTCCTCTCTGTAAAAAATCAATAAAATATATTTATAAAAAAAAAAAGTCAACACAATGACAACATTGATAGAAGTCATTCTGAATATATCAAATAATAAATTTTAATGAATTATGCACTATACTGATCAGATTACAACTGAAGAACTTTGGCCCATCTCAGGCATCACGTTTTTTTAAAATATATTTTTATTGATTTTAGAGAGGAAAAGAGAGGGATAGAAAGGTAGAAACATCAATGATGAGAGAGAATTATTGATCAGTTACCTCCTGCATACCCCCTACTGGGGATTGAGCCTGCAACCCTGGCATGTGCCCTTGGCCAGAATCGAACCTGGGACCCTTCAGTCTGCAGGCCAATGCTCTATCCACTGAGCCAAACCAGCTAGGGCTTAGGCATCACATTTTAAGGGAAGTACAAATTAGTGTTTACATAGGAAGAGAATCATGACCTTGTTGAGTCATCTGAAATCCATATCCAATGAGAAGATAAAAAAATAAGTGCCAGTAACCAATTTGTCTCACATCCACACAACAGTAGCGATTTCTAATGTTCAATAAATGAAAACAAACAAAAAATCCCTAAAAATATATTTTACAACTTTCTGAAAATTTTAAGAGTTAACAAGTAAAAAAAAGGACTGGACTATTATACTTGCATTGTTAAACTGTACTAGAACCATCAATGGGTAGATTTTATTCCAAAATATGAAAAAATAAATAAACATCTAATGAGCATTACCTTCCGACAGTGAAATAGGCTGCCCTAGAAAAGTGCTCTCCTTTTCAAGAGACATTTATAGCCCAGGCTAGCTACTCATTCCTCAAGTTTTCTGTGAAATCTTCTGTTAGCAGGAAGTTGGACATGATGGCCTCCATGCATTCTTTCAAGTTTGTGATTCAAAGAACTTATTAAACATCTATTACATGCCCAGCCAGTAAGAATATAATAAATAAATAAATAAATAAATAAATAAAGTGTAAGATATGGTTTTTGCTCTCAATACCCTCAACTTGAGAGGAGTAAATTAATATGTGTGAAATAATTAAAGAATAATTATTTATTTAGCAATAAACTGTGTACTGTACAAGACAAACAAAGGTAGGGGTTGATTAAAGATGAACTTATGGGAAAGCTTCTTGTAGTTGGTGGGACTTAAGTTAGTCCTTTAAGGATGGATAACATTGATTTTAAATTTTTTATCAGCTCACTAATCAGATAATACTTTTGTCCTTTTTTCAGTTCACTTATGTGATGACATATATTTTTTTACTTTCCAATATATGTATGGGAAAATAAATGTATAATGCAATGATTATACTACTATCATCTTCTTCATACAACGTCTACTAAGATCCCGTTACCTCACCCCCAACCCTAACCCCCCTGACACACACACCCCCCCACCCCGTGACTCCATAAACAGGGACATTCCATTTGCCACACAACTCTGCTCAGGGCCCTTTGCCCTACGTTCTGCTCAGATTTTTTAAAATAAAGTATTGTACGAGATTCCTGAAAAAGTCAACCACAGTTTACTTGTGGAGTAGTTCTGTGAGAACAGCCATGCTCTCTGCCCTTGCCTCCTGGGACTCACTGGGAATTGTCATGTGCTCAATAGAAGGATCCAGCTCCTTGAAGCTGTCACTGTCCACATGTCCAGGTGGATTAGGGAGGCCCCCTAAGTTTGCCTTGACAGATCACAAGAAGCAAGGGACCTTGTGGAATCTGCTAAGACCGAAACCTTTGTATCATGCAGCTGAATTCCCTTTTCCTCCACTTAATTAAGCTACATTATATTTCAGCTTTTTCTCCAGACTCTTAAACACCCTCACCTCTGCCACACTGCGCTGCGTCCTGCATTAGCAGAAAGGTCTGCAACCAGCTTCATGACATTTGAATCAAGTTTGTTTCCTTCTAACTTTATTGTTTCTTCTTTGTTTTCTTTAAGAAAAGATTCCAGAATAATACAAGAACCATCAAAATTAGGATAACGATTATCCTAATGATTATCCTTCCCTGGAGGGAAGGAGGAGGCGGTCAGGGAGTGAGCGTAGAGGGAACTTGAATGTATTGGGTTTTTTGTGGGTTGTTTTTTTTTCTTAAATTGGGCAGTGGATATATGGATGTTCACTGTAACATTCTTTGCCTTTTCTTAAGTCAGATATTTCATAATAAACATTTTAGAGAAGAACATTTTTTAAAAATGCCAAACAACCTCCTTTCCTGACATTCACCTGGAAACATCAGTCTCCTCTCAATCCAGCAACCTAAGTACCTGCTTTGAGTTAATAACTATATTAAAAATCTATAGAAGCACTATCACTTTTTCTATCCACATCCACTATAAAATATATCTGCCTTTCTCTGACTTGCTAAAGCTGGAAAATATATATACTAAGTAGCTTTCAAATGGTTGATATAAGGTTCCTCCTTAATTTCAATCATTCTACTTACTAGCCACTATGCTAAATTAGCATACTCAAATTATTCATTCCTTTGAGGTGTTCCTTTAACTCTTCTTATATAATCTATATTTAATTTTCTCTTTTATCTCTTAAGCTCTATCATACAATCTCAATGCTTTTTACAAATCACCATGCTTTCTATACTTACTCTACCTCTTTGTCTTCTCTTTCCTTTCTACCACATACCTAGCCACTATCAACTTTATCAAGCATCATCATCTTAAATAGTACACTATACCTTGGAGGTCTCTAAATCCTTTCTTCCTGACATCCTTAGAAAAATATTGTAACACAGGCATAACAAGTATGTTTCTATTTTGTAGATGACAAGACTAGATATCACATATACCTCAAATTTCTGCTTCAAACTTCCCTCTTACGTTCAACTTAAATAATTTCCCTCTTTCCTGAATATAAAGTTGCAGACATTTCCCCAGTTCACTCCATTATACATGCTAGTCTGCTTCTATAACTCTTCTTTGAGTCATTCCAGTCCCTGTTCCCTTCTCTTTACCAAATACTTCACAATTCTAAGTCCTCAGAGTCTTAAAATGCCATAAATAGGAACCTATCCAGAAAAGCCTTAATGGAATATACCAGAAGCATTCCAATATAGAGCTCCCTGAGAAAAAGGTCCACCAAGGTAAAAAAAAAAGGGGGGGGGGTTGGGGGGGTGATAAAATCCTACTAAGGTAAGGAAGCAAGGAAGCAGGTACAAAAATTCATGGCATTAAGTCTTTCTTTCCATTGTTATGATCAGCTATGTCTTTGAGTATATGGTTTAGAGTTAACAGAGCATACTGGAAATATGCTCTAGAAATAAAACTTAGGTTCGTGTCCCTTCAGGGCTACGTATTGTATGATCTTTAAAAAAGCCATTCCATCTACATAGACATAAGTTCTTTTATCTATAAAGTAAAGGACATGTAATTAAATGACCTTTTAATAGCTTTCACCTATAATATCACAATGGTTAACTAATAAAAAATAGACTTGAGTAACATAGCATATTATACATCCTGATTTTACTTAATTAGTTTGGTATATAAGATGATGTATAATAAATGTTTGTTCAATAACTGGGGACAGGGAATGGGTTAGACAAATAACCAACAATTCCGCCAAGATCTAGTAGTGATGTTAAATAGTCTTAGTATCTTGGTGAATTGTTCACATATTTGTTCTAACTACAAAATCCGGCATCTGCTAATATACAGAGGTTTTAGATTAGGTGTTTTGGGTTTGGGTTTTTGCTTAATCCCTTTACTTTTTTCACCTAACCTTTCTACCCCCATCCCTCTGACAGTTATGAGTCTATTTCTATTTTGTTTGTTAGTTTATTTTGTTCATTAAATTCCACATATAAGTAAAAATCATATGGTGTTTGTCTTTCTCTGACTGGCTTATTTCACTTAGCATAATACTCTTCAGGTTCATCCATGCTGTCTCAAAAGGTAAGATTTTCTTCCATTTTACAGCTCAGTAGTATTCCATTGTGTAAATGTACCACAGCTTTTTTTATCCACTCATCTACTGATGGGCACTTGGACTGCATCCAAATCTTGGCTATTGTAAGTAATGCTACAATGAACATACGGGTATATATATGCTTTCTAATCAGTGTTTTGGGCTCCTTTGGATAAATTCCCAGAAGTGGAATTGCTGGGTCATACGGCAGTTCCATTTTTAATTTTTTGAGGTAACCCCATACTACTTTCCACAGTGGCTCCATCAATCTGCATTCCCACCAACAGAGCACGAGAGGTCCCTTTTCTCCACATCCTTGCAAACACTTGTTGTTTGTTGATTTATTGATGGTAACTATTCTGATGGGTGTGAGGTGATATCTCATTGTGGTTTTAATTTGCATTTCTCCGCGGAAAAGTTATGTTGAGCATCTTTTCATATGTCTATTGGCCATCTGGAAGACTCCTTTGCTGAGGTGTCTATGCAGGTCCTCTGCCCATTTTTCAATTGGATTGTTTGTTCTTTTTGGTGTTGAGTTGTATGAGCTCTTTATAAATTTTGGATATTAACCCCTTATCAGATATATAAGCAAATATGTTCTCCCATTCAGTGGGCTGTCTTCTCATTTTGCTAATGGTTTCCTTCACTGTGCAAAAACTTTTTAGTTACCAGAGAGAAGTGGGAGGCAGGAGAAGGTAAAGAGGGAATAACTGGTGACAGAAAGAGATATGACTTGGAATGGTGAATACACAATACAATATACCGAGGATGTATTACAGAATTATATACCTTAAAACTATATAATTTTATTAACCAATTTAACCCCAACAAATTCCATTTTAAAATAATGAATTTTAAGAAAAGAAAATCAAGGAATGAGGTGGCAGAGTTCTTCATATTTCCAACACTGTTTCTATACCTGACATGCAGCAAACATCACACTGATGCCTAAAGCCACATTTTGATTCCCAGAGAATAGAGCAGAGCAGATCCAGGGGATGAAACAGGGGACCTAAAAGCTCATGTCAGAATGTGCTTGTGGTCTCCTGGGAAATTCCTCCAATTCAACAAGCTAAGAATATCATTCTGCTTCACAGAGACATTGCTTTCATATATACTATTAAAAGCTGACAGCTGCTCTTTAAACACACATGCAAATAGGTAACCTGCAGAGTCTTCAGCTGAAGTGCAAAGATGAAGAAACCTTGGATTATAGATACTTTTATTACAAGTGTTACTTCTGCTTTTTTTTATAGCTAGCATTTATGGGAGATAGCTATAAAAATGGCTTTGCATCAAAGTAACCTATGTTTCAACTTCCTACTTTTACCACTAATTGTGTCATCTTTAGAATGTTCCCTAAGTGATTCTAGCCAGTTTCTGCCTACTGTAAAATAGGGATTAATATTACCTATATCATACATTTTTAAAAGAATTAAATAATAGATGAAATACCTATAACAGATGCTGGCAAATAACTGATCATATCTGGTGTTTGAAAAATACTTTTATTCTAACTTTCTTTTTCATTTACAGTTTACATTCAATATTATTTTGTATTAGTTTCAGGTGTACAACAAAGTAGTTACACACTCATATAGTTTACAAAGTAATCCCCCCAATATTTCCAGGACCCACCAGGCACCATTCACAGTTATTATAATAATACTAGAGGCCCAGTGTACAAAAATTTGTGCACTCGGGGGGGTCCCTCAGCTGGGCCTGCGTCCATTTGCAGTCCAGGACCCCTTGGGGGATGTCCACCTGTCAACTTAGGCCCACTCCCTGGAGGATCAGGCCTAAGCTTGCAGTCAGGCATCCTTCTGGCAGCCAGGGAGCCCTCGGGGGATGTCCGACTAAAGGCTTAGGCCCCCAAGGGAACTGTGATAAGGAAGCTGGGGTGACAGAGGAGCCACGCTGTCCCACCCAGCCGCCCCAGGTCCGGTAACACACGGACGTCTGGGCTGGCCGGCGGATCGCTGCTGCCCCGCCCGGCTGCCCCAGGTCGGGTCGCACACAGGACGCCCGCCGCCCCGGGTCGCAGATAGCAGGCCCGGATGGTGGCAGGGCAGGTGGGATGGCGCTGTCCTGCCCCACCAACCCAGGTGGCAAATAGCAGGCCCGGATGGCGGTGGGGCAGGCGGGATGGCGCTGACCCGCCCTGCCTGCAGTATGCAAATGAGTCGCCATCTTTGTTGGCGGTTCATTTGCATATCATGCTGATTAGCCAATGGGAGGCGTAGCGAAGGTACAGTCAATTACCACGTTTGTCTATTATTAGATAAGATTAGAGGCCCGGTGCACAAATTCGTGCACCAGTGGGGTCCCTCTGCCTGGCCTGCGGGATTGGACTGAAACCCACTCTCCAACATCCCTTGATGGGTCCCAGATTTCAAGAGGACACAGCCCAGGCTGAGGGACCCCACCGGTGCATGATCGGGGCTGGGGAGGGACACGGGAGGTTGGCCAGCCAGGGAGGGATTGAGGGAGGCCTCCAGGGTGTGTCTGGCCCATCTTGCTCAGTCCTGATCAGCCGGACCCCAGCAGCAAGCTAACCTACCAGTCAGAGCGTCTGCCCCTTGGTGGTCAGTGCATGTCATTGCGATTGGTCGACCGGCCAACTGTCTACCCCCTTGGTGGTCAGTGAATGTCATAGCGAGCAGTTGAACGGCCTTAGCATATCATTAGCATATTATGCTTTGATTGGTTGAATGGCCAAGCAGACAACCAGGCACTTAGCATATTCGGCTTTTATTATATAGGATTGATTATATTGCCTATGTTGTACTTTACATCCCTGTAACTATTTTATGACTACCAATTTCTACTTCTAAACCCCTTCACCTTTTCTTTCATCCAGTCCCCCAAATACCCTCTGTTCTCTGTATCAATGAGTCTGTTTCTATTTCATATGTTCATTTATTTTGTTCTGTAGATTCCAAATATAAGTGAAATCATATAGTATTTGTCTTTGTCTGACTTATTTGACTTAGCATAATACCTGCTAAGTCCATCCAGACTGCTGCAAAAGGTAAGATTTCATTCGTTTTTATGACCAAGGAGTATTCCATTGTGTATATGTACCACAGCTTTTTTATCCACTTGTATATTGATGGGCACTTGGGTTGCTTACATGTTTTGGTTATTGTAAATAACACTGCAATGGACATAGAGATGCACATATTCTTTCAAATTAATGTTTTGGGTTTCTTCGTATATATACCCAGAAGTGGAATTGCTGTGTCATATGGCAGTTCCATTTTTTATTTTTCTTTAAGAACCTCCATACTGTTTCCATAGTGGTACCTTCCTACACCATGTACAAAAGTAAATTCAAAATGAATTAAAGACTTATGTAAGACTTGCAACTATAAAACTCCTAGAAGAAAGCACAGGCAGTAAAATTTCTGACATTTCTCTTAGCAATTATTTTTCTAATATAACTCCTTGCAAGGGAAACAAAAAATAAAAAATTAACAAATGGGACTATCTCAAACTAAAAAGCTTCTACACAGCAAATGAAACCATCAACAAAATGAAAAGACAACCTACTGAAAGAGAGAACATATTCTCCAATGACACGGTACATCCAATAAGGGGTTAATATCCAAAATTGATACTCATACAACTCAACACCAAAAAGAACAAACAATCCAATTAAAAAACTGGCAGAAGTCCTGAATAAACACTCTGCAAAGGAGACATGTAGATAGACAATAGACATATGAAAAGATGATCAAAATTACTTATCATCAGAGAAATGCAGAGTAAAACCACAATGAGGTATCACCTCACACACGTCAGAATAGCTACCATCAATAAATCAACAAACAGCCTGCTTGGTGTGGCTCAGTGGTTGAGCGTTGACCTATAAATCAAAAGGACAGGGTTCGATTCCCAGTCAGGGCATATGCCTGGGTTGTGAGCTCAATCCCCAGTGGGGAGCATGCATGAGGCAGCCAATCAGTGATTCTCTCTCATCATTGATATTTCTATCTCTCCCTCTCCTTTCCTCTCTGAAATCAATAAAAATATATTTTTAAAATAAATAAACAAACAAACAACAAATGTTGGCAATGATGTGGAGAAAGGGGAACCCTCAGACACTTTTGGTGGGAATGCAGATCAGTGCAGCCACTCTGGAAAGAAATACTTAATTTTATAATAATTATAATTGTGACCCCATATAATTTGAGTACTAAGTAGAACTAGATAAATCAGAGAGATGTGAAAAGCACAGTTAAATTATGTAAGCTGCACATGGGGCAATAATAATTAACAAAGTTAGAAAGGTATGATAGTTTCATATCAGAATGCCAGGCAAAGAGTTTAGATTCCATATGGGACTAATTAACAGTCTCAAACATGGAGTACATATGAGGAAATGGTCATTCTCACTATTGGCCTTTCAAAAAGTTATGTGGTCCTTTATAGAGATCAAAAGTGGAAAGAAGAGAAGAAATGCATGCAATAGAAATCTACATACTTAGGTTCCAGAAATTCAAGTTTCATTCATAAATAGCTACTGAATAACTACCATACCTAAGGTAGACATGGTGGCAAGTTGCAGACATTGGACACATTCATTCATATATATGGCAAACGTAGATTTACAGTTGTAATACAAAGTAATAATACAACAATTAATAAATAACAATACAAGAATAAACTATGGCCCTGGCCAGTGTGGTTCAATTGGTTGGAACTTTGCCCCGTGCACCAAAGGGTCATGGGCTCAATTCCCAGTCAGGGCACATTCCCAGGACAAGAGTTCAGTCCCCAGTAGGGGCATGTGCTGGAGGCAACTGATGGATATTTCTCTCTCACATCAATGTTTCTCTCTCCCCCCCTCTCCCTTTATCTCTCTCTAAAACCATTCTAAAAAATTAAAAAAGATTAAACTGTGTTTCATATACTCACAATTATAAACCTACTTTTGCCAACTCCTATATGTATTTGCATGTATGTATGTATATATATGTGTATATGTGTATGTATGTGTGTGTGTGTGTGTGTGTGTGT
>NW_005871085.1:5206521-5266073 GCF_000147115.1 Myotis lucifugus
TATCTCCACTAATTACCGGCTTCAATGATAAATGCTAAAGATATAATGGTAAATTATGCATTTTCCCTATCTATAAATATTTTAGAGCTTTAATGTGAGAGATATAAAGTTAATCTCATTTGACCTCCTCCCTCAAAATATCCTCTTCCCTTGGCCCTGTTTTTCTATCAGCCTCTTCAGTTGGCCTTTTTAGTACTTCTTTATTGACTCCTCCTTGTGTTCCTTCTCCTTCTCCATCTGGTCCTTAAATACTAGAGTTCTTCAGATCCTTCTTCTCTTCTATAAATTCTATCAAGGTTATTCAGGATTATGCATAGGTATAATCCACACTCAAATGGGCAAAGGTCAACAAGATTCTGGGTAATATTAACAGACTGTAGGCAAGATTCAGCAACAAGAATCATAGAAAATCTTACTATGTAACATACAAGGGCAGAAATATGGATTAAAAGAGCCACAGACACAGACAATAGTGCAGTGAAGGCATGGGGTGGGGAGGGAGCCAGGTGGAGAGGGACAAAAGGGGGGAATTTGAGGACATCTCTAATAGTCTTAACAATAAAATAATTTTTAAAAAAAGAATGGGGGGAAGGACTATTAGGGAATGGGCAGCTCAGACCAGGCTTGAACACAGAAAAACTCAGGACCACAGACAGCTCATTTCCCAAGTTCCTAAATACTTGAAACTGAAAGAGAATATTAGTATGCTTAAAGTTGTCCCAGAAGCTCCTTATATTATCTTCATACTTCTTAATTCTTTTTTCTTTTTGCTCTTCTGATTGGGTGTTTTTGCTTCCTCATATTCCAAATCACTGCTTTGGCTCTTGGCATCCTCTACTCTACTGTTTATTCCCTGTAAATTATTCTTCATTTCAGTTAGTATAACCTTTATTTCTGACGAGAAATATTTTCTACTAAAAAATTTCTCACTAAGTTCCTTGACATTCTCACTAAGTTCCTTGAAGCTCTCATTAAGTTCCTTAAGTATCCTTATAGCCATTATTTTGAACTCTGTATCTAGCAGTTTGCTTGCTTCCATTTCTTTTTCTGGAGATTTCTTCTGTTCACATCACGGGGGTGCCAGAAGGAGAAAAGAGGAAGCAAGCAATTGAAAACCTATTTGAAGAAATAATGACAGAAAACTTCCCCCACCTAGTGGAAGAAATAGAGTTACAAGTCCAGGAAGCACAGAGAATCCCAAACAAGATGAACCCAAAGAAGTCCACACCAAGACACATTCCTATATAATAAAAGCCTAATATGCTAAGTGTCTGGTCATACGGTCGTCCGTTCAACCAATCAAAACATAATATGCTAATGATATGCTAAGGCCACTCAACCACTCGCTATAAGCACTGACCACCAGGGGGCAGACGCTCCAACCAGTAGGTTAGCTTGCTGCTGGGGTCTGGCCAAATGGGACTGAGCGAGATGGGCCAGACACACCCTGGAGCCCTCCCATGGTTCCTCTCCAGCTGGCCAACCTCCTGCGTTCCTACCTAGCCCCGATTGTGCACCTGTGGGGTCCCTCAGCCTGGCTGTGTCCTCTTGCAATCTGGGACCCCTCAGTAGATGTCAGAGAGCCAGTTTCGGCTGATCCCACAGGGCAGGCCAAGGGACCCCACTGATGCACAAATTCATGTACCAAGCCTCTAATCATAATTAAAATGAGAGAATCTTAAAAGCAGCAAAGAGAAAAGCAGTTCGTTATGTACAAGGGAGCACCCATACAACTGTCAGCTGATTTCTCAACAGGAACTTTGCAGGCCAGAAGGGAGTGGCAAGAAATATTCAAAGTGATGAGAACAAGGACCTACAACCAAGATTACTCTATCCAGAAAGTTGTCATTTAAAATTGAAAGTCAGATAAAGAACTTCATAGACAAGAAAAAGCTAGAGGAGTTCTTTCTTCATAGATAAGAAAAAGCTAAAGAAGTTCAAACCAGTATT
The DNA here is from genome assembly GCF_000147115.1 of Myotis lucifugus. Classification (NCBI taxonomy): domain Eukaryota; kingdom Metazoa; phylum Chordata; class Mammalia; order Chiroptera; family Vespertilionidae; genus Myotis; species Myotis lucifugus. The sequence goes on from NW_005871085.1 coordinate 5,208,472, forward strand.
ACATAAAATGTTCAAGTGTCTTCTTTAAGAAGAAGAAAAAAAAGATAAAAAATATGAACAAAATGGCAATAAATACATATCTATCAACAATTGAATCTAAAAGTCAAAATAAATGAACAAGGAATCTAATGAACAAAATAAATAGATGAATAAAATAGAACCAGAGACATAGAAATATAGAACAGACTGATGAATCTCAGAAGGAAGGGGGAGAGGGGGGACAAGAAGAGATTAACCAAAGAATGTATAAGCATATATGCATTACCCATGGACACAGACATTAGGGTGGTGAAGGCCTGGAGCAGGGTGGGATACAAGTAGAGGGCAATAGAGGGAGGAGGAGGGGGACATCTGTAATACTTTCAACAATAAAGTTTTTTAAAAAAAAAAAGAAGAAAGAAACTGAAAGAGAAAATGAAATGAAGAGACCAACATCATTTGAGTGCTTAATTTATGCCAACCACTGTATAAGAGCTTTTATACATTATTTAATTTAATCTTCACAACAATTCTATTATACCCATTTTACAAATGAAAAACCTGAAACTTAACTATCTAGGCCAACATCACATAGCTATTAAATTGAACTCATATCTGATTTCAAGGGCTTCTGCTCTTCCACTAAATCATAGTAAATTTTTTGTTTGGGCCTTAAAAAAATATAAATTGAACTTGTTTTATAACCTTGTCCCTAAAATCACAATCATAGACTATTGGAGCTAAAAGGGCCTTAGTGCTTATTTAGCCAACCAATACCTTCTACAATGTTATAGGTGATGAAATGGAGGCCCCAGAGAAGTTAGGACATATTTAAACTCAAAATACACTTTAAAAAAAAAATACACTTTAGATCTCTCCCAGTGCACCTGAATTTCCAACATTGAGGCCATGTCATGTATAGAATACATGTCACGAATACTTCACAAGTCTTCGAAATTCAACTTTAGTACAACATATCAACTGAGAAAAATAATCTTTGCTCTCAGTCCAAAATCCCTTCATCTTAAATTTTTCATCAAAATGAAAGACAATTACAGAGACTCTTCTGTAAGAAATTAGTTCTTTAAAAAGAATTAGTTGGAAACTTCTAATGTCTTTTGTCTCCAATCCAGGCTACTTCAATGGTAACTACAGCAGTTATCAAAATAAATGGTCATATCTATGTATTGTATACTAAAGGCATATGTTCTAGTTCTCAAAGTTTCGAAGATTTTCAAGAAAGTTGCATTTCTATAGATAAAGCTAATCTCTTATGCAGAAGGTCAACAATCAGTCTGCTTCCAGCTGTGAAAAAAACTTGTGTTTCTACCAAGTGAACTGCCAGAGGCTATCTATGCACATGCCACATTAAGCAGAAGACAAGCATGACTACAATATTCCAAGTCATCAACAGAGAAACTGAAGAAATTATTAAATTAGCAGCTGAAAGAGGGAGGGGTTAGCCTTTAGAAAATTAGATTTCCAGAGCAGCAAAGAGAAATAACAATACTTATGAGAGATTTTTCTATGCAAAACAAAACATAGATTTTGCAAACCAAGTTTAACTTAATTTGTCACAATAATTAGACAAAAAGTTATTTTCAGGCAAGGAATCATTATATCATACCTTCACAATACAGTATAAAATAACATTTCTTAAAATACATATATAGTTAATCATATCTACCTGAGTTATATTCATAATTCAAAATTTTAATAACTAAGCAGTAGAACAGAGGCAAAGTTTATACATATGCTTAAATCTTAAAAATGTCTTCCTGAAAATATACTTCAACGTATCTTTTAGAATTTAAGGATTAACTCATTTGAGACAAGTTCTCTGACCTCCTCTCTATCTCACCTAATGATTATATACAGGTGTCCCCAAAAAATGTATACACACTTTGAATAATTATTCATTCCAATGGGTTAAATCTGAAAAGAAAGAAACATCAATTGAGTTATCCACTGTTAAACTTTATATACATTCTTTTGGGACACTCTATAGATATCCCTTTGCTGTACTTTCACAGCATCTTATATATACTTTTGTCATTGTAAGTACTAGGCAATACTATCATCACATGAAAATTAATCTATCTCTCCTGACTGTAAGCTGGGAACATATCTTCATCAACTTTGTAATTATAGTGAGAAGCACAATATTTAATATAAAATAGGTGCTCTCAATACCTATCTATAATAATAAAAGCGCAATATGCTAATTACAGCAGACAGCTGAACAAACTTCCAGGCTGTGAGAGCCGAGGCAAGCCACCTTGGTTGCAAGGGCCTAACCCCTTGCACGAATTTCGTGCATTGGACCTCTAGTTAAGTAAATAATTAAATTACTCTCTAATATTTATTAGACCCTGTAATGTGATCTTTTTGTGAATACCAAAAAGCCTACCTTGTACTGGTCATCCAACAATATTTCCTTCTCACAGGAACTTAGTATACTAATATTATAATAATTATTCTTCAGTAAAATAGCTGAATGATTTTATTAAGAAAGTAAAAACTATAGGAACATTTCAAGTTGAAGTTCCTTTGTTTAGGAATCCTGACTGTTTCTCAAATGTTTCTCTAATCTTTTGAGGAACAAACTTGTCTTTTGTTTTATATCTAATGTAATTTAGCTGGATAAGGTTCTTTGGGACCTTGATATGTGGATTAAACCACAGGGAGATTATAAGTAGATTTCATCACCAGACTGTAACCTATGCCCTGAGATGAAGATGAAAATTCCTTTCCCTGAAACAATCATATGATTATCCCCATGGTCTGGCTTGAGATGCAAACAAGACCCTTTCTGCGTTGACACCCAACATGCAGCGAGCCAAACAATGCCTTAATTGCAGGATGGCTTAGAGACTATGAAGGGAAGTAAGCAGCAGAAGAAAGCTGAACAGAACAGATAATACCAAAATATATGGAGGCACCAAATTTTATTGAAAATAAAAGGATGTAAACCCCTTCTTATTTGTCTCGAGTTATTGTGATTAAAAGAATCAAAATGAAGTCTGTTCCAAATAAGAGAAGCATCCATAATTTCAGCCATTTCTAAACAAGTTAGAAAACACATTATACTACAATTGAGAAAATTATTAATTTGCCTAAAAAAACTGAGAATGCTCTAAAAAATATATGGAGTGCAAATGCAGAACTGGATATATTAAAAATAAAGCACTTATTTGTTGAGTCTTTATGTAGTTAAGAGAATTGGCTTTAAAACAGACCTATTGCCTAATCCCCACTTTCTCTCTTAATATGAGTATGAATATAAGCTTGTTTTGATTTTATTTTAATTATTTACTTACTTATTGAATTTGTTGGGATGTTACTGGTTAATAAAACCATACTGGTAGCCCAGCCATGGTGACTCAGTGGTTGAGCATCGACCTATTAACCAGGGGGTCACAGTTTGATTCCCGGTCAGGACACATGCCCGGGTTGCGGGCATTATCGTGCAGGAGACAGCCAATCAATGATTCTCTCTTATCACTGATGTTTCTTTCTCTCTCCCTCTCTCTTCCTCTCTAATCAATAACAATATATTTTTTAAAAATATATATATACAGGTTACAAGTATTTAACTCAATAAAACATCACCTGCATACTGCATCTTGCTCTCACCAACCAAAGTCAAGGCTCTTTCCATCCACAATTATCCCCCCTTTGCCCAATTCTACCTCCCACCACAACTACTTTCCCCTACCCTTCCCCATACTGTTGTCCATGACTATGTGACACATATTTTTTGCTTAATTCTCTCATCTTTTTTCACTCATTCCCCCAACCACCCTCCCCTCTGAGAGCTGTCAGTCTGTTCTATGTATCTATGCTGTTTCTATTTTGTTAAATTATTTTATTGATCATATTCCACATATACGTGAGATCATATGGTATTTTTCTTTCTCTGACAGGCTTATTTCACTTAGCATACTAATTTCTAGGTCCATTCCTGCTGTTGCAAAAGTAAGATTTTCTTCTTTTTTATGGCCAAGTAGTATTTCCATTGTGTAAATGTACCACAACCTTTTTATCCACTCCATCTCATCTAATAATTATATACAGGTGTCCCAAAAAAATGCATACAGACTTTGAATAATTATTAATTCCAGCAAACCATCTACTGATGGGCACTTTGGCTGTTTCCAGATCTTGGCTATCTATATATATATAAAACCCTAATATGATAATAGACCAAATGGCAGAACAACCAAACAACCGAACAACCGGTTGCTATGACGTGTGCTGACCACCGGGAGGGCATGTGCAGAATATGGCAGGCGTCGGCACTAGGCAGCAGAGCACAGAACATGGTGGGCATCAGCTGCGGCAGGATGGTGGAGCAGGTGAGCGGGGGGCGCCAGACCAAGGCAGGACGCCAGTCGCTGTCATCGGAGCGAGCCTCTGGTGGTTACTGAAAATTCTTTGCTCCTGCGCGCTGCAGTCCCACCTGGCGCTCACACCTGCTGCCAGTGCCAGCCCCACTCGAACCTGCTGTCGGCACCCAGAGCAAGCCCCAAATGCTCAGCGCCATCAACGGGTGCGAGCAGTGGCTGCCAGCCCCGATCACCCCTGAGGGCTTCTCCACCTCCCCCTGCTCCTGTGGGGCAATCGGGGTCAGCAGCCGCCTCTCGCACCCACTGCTGGTGCCGGCCTCGCTCGCACCCGCTGCTGGCGCCGGCCACAATTGCTCTGCGCCATCAGCAGGTGTGAGCGGGGCTGGCGCTATCAGCGCGTGGGAACGGTGGCAGTGGGAGCGGGGCTGCCAGCAGAGAGGGGACCCGGGGCTGTGATGGGAGGGGCCAGGCAGGGGCGCAGAGGATGGGCCGAGACCCACCCCTGTGCCACCACAGCCTCATGGCCCACAGTTCCTTTCAAGGTGCATGAATTCATGCACTGGGCCCCTAGTTATAAATAACACTGCAATGAATGAGAGAACTTTAAGGAATAGATTTCAGAAACCAATATTTATTTTCAAGTATGAAAATAGTCTTTCTTCAGTTGATAAGTGGCAAAAATAGTGCACATTACTTAGCACTGACTTATTTTTTAAACAAAGTACTAAAAATACCTTTGAACAGGAGTCTGGTACTGATGACCTAATATTCTATTTTAATTTTTGTTCTCATACTGTTATAATATATCATCATCTTTTTTCTAGAAATGATTTTTAAGATCTAATAGAATATCTACAAAGAGAAAAACCAACAGGTTTCCTGCTAAAAGGAAATAACATGTGTGCTGATGGAGTTCATTCAGAAAGGAGTTCACACTAACTCCTACTATTCTCTCCAATATCCACCTCCTCATTGAATTCTTTTGACATTTTATTTCCAAATACATATGGTGGAAACTTTTAAAGGGAAAAATGATGTAGTAGAAAATAAACTTGATAAAGACTAGGAAAAATAAATACACATAAAATGTTTTTCTGAAACATTTAAATCTATACAGAAGTCTCCATGTTATCCTGCTTTTTAATGAAAGTGTTCCTTATCTCAGAGATTCCAAAGATATCAAATGATGTGGTAGTTGCTATAGAAACTATTCTCTTTTAATGAAACTCAGATTAAATAACTGCATAAAACAAATTCAAATTTGAAATGCAATTACTATTCTAAAGCATATTTACATATTTGATTTTATAATGATTACAGAAAATAAGATAAAATATTAAGAATACCTTTTACATGTGCAAAACCCATGGCAGTTACAAATTTAATTCTAACTCTGCCCTTACTACTAAATACAATAGTGTTGGATATAATAAAATTCTATTTTATAACAAAAACTCATACAATCTCTGTACCATTCTACTGCTACTTGGAAGAGTGCTAATTTGCATACAGTGAATTTATCATTTTGCATAAATGGTGTAAACTCAGGGCAAGTATAAAAGATTCCCTAAAGATTATAATCAGATCAATATTAAGAAAATGGTCAGCACCCTGGCCGGGTTGTTCACTTGGTTGGAGCGTCATCCCACACACCTAAAGATTGCAGGTTTGTAAGGGCATATACCTAGCTTGCAGGTTTGATCCCTGGTCAGGGCACATATAGGAGGCAACCAATTGATGTTTCTCTCTCACATCTATGTTTCTCTCACATTGATGTTTCTCCCTCTCTTACTCTCTCTCCCCCTCCCTCTCTCCCTTCCTCTCTAAACATATCCTCAGGAGAGAATTTTTTTAAAAAAGAAAGAAAATGGCTAGCAAGTAACCACTGAAATTCCACTGCAGGTGACTTAACATAATGAAGAAGAAGTGTTCTGCCTACCTAGCATTTTCTCCTGGCATGCAGAGCCAAGGTCAAGACTCCCAAGGGTTGGACACTCCTGTCTTATCATTTGCCATAGTGGAATATCATGGGCTTTGAAATCAAACTGACCAAGCTTCAAATCCTAACTCTAACATTTATAAGCTATATGCCGAGCAAGACTTAACCTCTCTAAACCTGTAAAATAAAGAAAATACTTGCCTTACAGGAGTGATGCAATCTATATATATAAAAGGCTAAGCGATCATCCGACCAGCCAACCGGCCATTAGGTATGACACGCACTGACCACCGAGGACAGACGCTCAATGCAGGAGCTGCCAAACTGCGGTGACTTGGCAGCAGCTATTCTAGGGTGACACACCCGAAACCAAAGAGGAGGGAGCCTGATTCCAAGGTGCGTCACCCGAGAACCACCCTCTCGCAATCCAGAACCCCTCGGGGGATGTTGGAGAGCCAGTTTAGGCCTGATCCCTGCAGGCCATGTTCAGGGACCCCACCTGCTGGAGGGACCCTGCTCATGCCGCAGATGCCCTTCGAGCCGCAGCGCCGCCCCAGGTGCAGCCAGCCAGGTAGGGACCACGGGAGGTTGGCTCCAGGGCATGTCCGCCCAGTCTCTCCCAACCCCGCCCCACCAGCCACCTTCTACTTAATTTCCTTTCAATGTGCACGAATCTCTGCACTGGGGCCCTAGTAATCCTATACTAATAAAAGACAAACATGCAAATTGACTGTACTTTCGCTATGCCTTAAGCCATGCCCACCAGCCAATCAGAGCGACTATATGCAAATTAACCCAACCAAGATGGCGGCCGGCAGCCACGGAGCTGGAGCAAGCAGGAGGCTTGCTTGCTCCAGTGATGGAGGAAGCCAAGCTTCCCCGCCTGCCACGGCCCGGCTCTGAGCTCCACTGAAAGCAACAAAGTTTCAATTATAGAAGGTAAACAAACCCCAGATACCTGCTTTCAGCCAGCCGTGACCACGGAGCTGGAGCGAGCAGGAGTGGGTTGCCCCTGGTGATGGAGGAAGCCAAGCTTTCCGCAGGCCTCCGCTAAAGGCAACAAAGTTTCAATTATAGAAGGTAAATAAATCCCAGAATAAAAAAAAAAAAAGGAGAGGCTGGGAGCTTATCTCACCAGGATGCTTGGCCAGCCTGAAAATGGCCCTCAGCCCCTCACCCAGACTGGCCAGGCACCCCAGTGGGGACCCCCCACCCTAAAGGGGTGTGGCCAGCCTGAAAACAGCCATCAGCCCTCACCCAGCTGGCCAAACCTCCATGGGGTGAGGGTCCCCACTGGGGTGGACATCCTTCGAAGAGTCCCACACTGCAAGAGGGCATAGGCCGGGCTGAGGGACCCCCCCCCCCGAGTGCACAAATTTTTGTGCACCGGGCCTCTAGTTAATAATATTTTGTGTACAAAGCCTAGCATGGTTTCTGTACATATCTGGTGTTCACTTCCTGACAGTTTCTAATATTATTACTATTACCACTACAACAATTATATTACTACTACTGCTGATGGAAGTACAACAACAACAAAGCAAAGCCATGGTAACCTTTTGGACTTTTGTTGCTTTTTTTAACAGGTCTGTACAGTCTTCCTGATGGGTGCATTGAAAGGCAGGGTAAGGGTGCCAATTGTGGCTGTTTAATAGAACTGGCTGTAATCTGACTGTGGAGCTGACCTTCTTAGGTTTATCTCAATCTCCTGCTTAACTCACCAGCTCCTTTGTCAGATACTTCATTCTGGAAGAACTCCCCAAAGTAGAGCCAACTAATGCTATTTAATAATTACTAATTATTAAATAGTAATTAAATAGAATTACTATTTAATTCGCTTTTTAAATTTGAATTGGAGAATTGTTATTCACTCATTGTTTCCTCAGACAGGACTTCCATAACCATATATACTCTTTCTATATGAGCATATGCATATGCATAGCACTTTTCTCAAAATATTTTGTATTGTGGCAGGCCGATTGCATTATTGCCCCCATTAATGGCCATCTGTCCTATATAATAAAGAGGTAATATGCAAATTAACAGTCACACCTCACAAGATGGCTGCCTACAACCAGGCCGGCAGGGGGGTTAGTGAGGGACGACCAAACGACTGAACAACAGGCTGTGAGGGGCGACCAGACCGGCAGGGGGGGCAGTTGGGGTGACCAGACCAGCGGGGGGGGGGGGGCAGTTGGATGTGACCAGGCTGGCGGGGGGGGCCAGTTAGGGGCGACCAGGCCAGCAGAGGGGGGGCAGTTGGGGGTGACCAGGCTGGCAGGGGGGACAGTTGGGGGCAATTAGGCTGGCAGAGGGGGGCAGTTGGGGGCGACCTGGCTGGCAGTGGGGGGCAGTTAGGGGCAACAAGGCCAGCAGGGGGGCAGTTAGGGGCGACTAGGCAGGCAGATGAGCGATTAGGAGCTAGCGGTGCAGGATTGTGAGAGGGATGTCCAACTGCCGATTCGGGCCTAAACCAGAAGTCAGACATCCCCTCAAGGGGTCCCGGATTGGAGAGGGTGCAGACTGGGTTGAGGGGACTCCCCCACATGCACAAATTTTGTGCACCAGGCCTCTAGTATATACATAAAGTTAATATGCTAAGTGTCCAACCGGTCACTATGATGCACATTGACCACTAGTGGGCAGATGATCAACACAGGAGCTGCCGTGACGCACATTGGCCATTTACAAAGAAATGGCACCACGGACCTGGCACCAACAAACCAACACTCAGCTTTCCCCAAGTGGGAAACAGGCCCCACCACCACCCCAGAGCAACACCCCACCAAATCGCAGCCAACGCTGCTGAGGCCCCTTGGCGCAAGATGCAGCCCACAGCCCAGCACAACCCGGAAACAGTCACTGTGGGCGCCAGATAATGACATCAATAGCAAGGCCCAACTTCCTCTCCCTAGCGACTAGCCTCCTTGGAGTTTCTTCAGCACAGGAACACGACTTGCTTTATAGACAGTTGCAAACATTTTACACTTTAACCAAATGTCTGTGAAGCGTTTTCCCATGCCTCATCTCATTTGATCCTCACAGAAGTCCTGGAGTAGGTAGATAGGAGATTCAATAGAATCCTATTTTCTTTTCATTAGCCAGAAAACAAAGATTTAGAAAGTTTAGAAACTTGACCCAACTGAAAAGAAGTAAGAAATGGTGGATCTTGAAAATGACTTCAGGTTTTCTCACTGAACAGAATATAGTCAAACACTGCTGCAGTTAAATATTTTACCCTTTGTTCTCCCTGCATGATCTACAATAATAATCTGCTTCATGTTGATATTTACTGCTGTGTTGCTAACAATTACTTGAAAGAGAAGTTGGGGTGCTTCACTGGGCTGGAAAAAGTTTAGCAAAATCAGAAAGCAAGTCTATTTAAGCAAATGGATTTTATATATATATCTATATATATATATATCCACATATATACCTATATATATATATAGATATATATATATATATATATATCTATATATATATATATATAGCTAAGTTGACTCGCACATGCATGATACATATAAAGCTCTTGTTGGCGCCAATCGCACACATGTGTTTCGATCTGTCATTGTCAATCATGAATTTGGTTGACACTTCTATTATAGAGAAATGGTGAATAGCAATCAATATTAAAATATTTATTCTAAAAAATAAATAAAAAATATTTCTTCTAATTAATTTCCTTTCAATGTGCATGAATACATGCACCAGGCCACTAGTCTATAACATAAAAACCCCTTTTTTCTTCAGAGGTATTTTTTCAAGAATCTTCTATCTTCCTATTCTCACCTGAACTCATTAATTTTCTAAGCCTGCTGCTTAGTCATCAACTTCTGATTTTCCTTCACAATCTTCTGGGATTGGATCCACTTTTCTCTTTCTTCACATTGTCCTTAATTTTGCTGGTATATGTCCCCAAGTAACTTGCTGACATAGGAAGCCTCAGAGATACAAATTCTGACTTACTATATCTCTGAACATGACCTTAATCTACCCTTTCATTAACTGAAAGTTTGTCTAGAAAGAGAACTGCAGGTTGAAAATATTTTCTTCCGGAACCTCAAAGGCACTATTCCACTATTTTCTTGTCAAAGATGTATAAAAAGAATTTTATGTCAGTGCTGTTTATAATAGACAAAACTAAAAACCTAAATGTCCATCAATAGGGGAAAGTTAAATAAATTACAGTGTATCTATACTTTACTCAATCATAAAACATAATAATGTGAAAATATGAAAAGATTTTCATAATAAACAGCTGTGTTTTCTTAAAACTGGTTATAAAAGATTATACATACCTCATTTTAGGTAAGTCATAAATAAAATATACATTGTTTATACACAAACATACATACACATCAGATGCATGGATAAAGTATATATACCAAAATATTAATAGTAGTTATATTAAAGAAAATTTATTTACAGGTGGTTTTCTTTCATATTTTCTATATTATCTGAATTTTTAACATAATGTATGTGATGCATCCTAGATGATTAGTCTTTCTAAAACTGGCTTGTTTCACTTAAAATAATTACTCAAGGTTCATCCATGCTGTAGCATGTGACATGACTCCCTTCCTTTGTAAGACTGAATAATATCCTATTGTATATATTCACCACATTTTGTTTATCCAGTCATCCACTGAAAGACATTTGGGTTGATTTCACTTCTTGGCTATTGTGAATAATGCTGCTGTGAAGATGGACTTGAAAATATCCAAGATCCTGCTTTCAATTATTTTGTAAGTATAAATAGAAACTTTATAAACTGTTCTTCTCTCAACTAGCCTACCATATATACTGATACTCTCCATATCCTCTGTAAAACACTGTCTGATCCCATGACACATTAACTGCTCAAGGCTAACAGGCTGTTCTCAAGTGTGCCCTATGCTTCTCCTATCAGATCAAGTTGTAACGTTTCTAAGAATTCAGTTTTATCTGCTACCAAGACTACTTATGTTAGTTTTACTTGTTATTGTAAATACTTTAATTAAATGTTATATAAACTGCTTAGATGTTCTTTAATATTGTAATTTTTAAAGAGAAAAGAATCTAAAAATAGTGAATGATAAGATATATTCAAGATTAAGTAGTTCCCCAAAACTACATAAAACTTAGTAAAATTAAAATTTACTAATACTTTAAACACCTACTTTGATAATGAATATTTTTTCAATTATTTTGATATTTATAGAAATTGACAAAGAAAATACTTTTAAATGTTGCAGTATAACCGCAGATCATTTATGGAACTTGGTTTTGCTGTATGCATATCGCCAGTACTCCCATTCCTTGAATCACAAGAATTATTCTAAAGAAAATGAATAGTAAATGAAATTCAAATACTTGTAAAATCATAAAAATTATACTACTAAATAGAGTCCTTGATGAAACTTTTACATTAAATGTACGTAGATGTCAAATTTTGAATGAGCAATATTATGACTCTCAAAAAATCCTTTTTTACAACTTGATGAGAACATAAATCTCATTGTAAATAAATTACTAGGAATATATCAACAACAAGACTCTAATGCCATGTTCTACTGAAACTTGAAAGTCATATACTAACAATCAAAGGATTAGGGAGAAAATTCCTAAATCAGTCAACATCACACCATACTAAGCATTTATTTAGTGTAAAAGAATACATATAAGAAGCAAATACTGCTGAATAAATGAATAAAGTAAATATCACATTCTGTACTTCAGGGGATTTGTAAACTATCATAAACAACTCATGTGTTTATCATTAATGAGGGAAGTTATATTTGTAATAATGCATAAAATTTGGGGGGTACTCAAAATATTAAATAGTTGTTTTGTTTTGTTTATTGCCCATACTCTACCAAAGAATAAAAACAAGAACACTGCAATTTTTAAAGCTAACGAGAATCTGGTGATCATCTAAATAATTTATTAATCACAAATAAACAAACTAAAGATCATAGGTAGATAAACTAAAGACCACAGGTATGAAATAACCTGACCAAGTTAACATAATCCATCCTCTTGTTAAATCTGGTATGTTGAACACTGGTATTTACCACAGCTCCCTTCTGAAAACTTCACTAAAATGACAGGAATGAAAAAAATAAAAATGATAAACCCAAAGTTGGGGGAGGGAGTAGGAGAGGAGGTGATGGCAATAAAATTTTGGAAGCTGAAAAGTTAACAGACAAATGTCAACTAAAAAGAACAAAGAACTAAAAAGAACAATGGAAGCTCAAATCTATGGTGGGAGTAGAGCAAAGCCCAGAACAGGCTGATTCTCACTATAAAAATGCAGAATCCCTCTGAAAATGGAGGTGCAGGTGAAGCTAAAAGCAGGGGGGCTGGTTGATAAACTAAGAAAAATTTACTCTTCAGAGCACCTCCCTCACCCCCACACAGTCAGGAAACTGCCCTTCTCCCATCTTGGCAAAAGATCATTTAAGCTTTCTAAAACTTTAATACATTTGCCAGGGCATACTACACAACTCCCAAACCTCAGTACTTTGGTACAATATTTTATTCTTATTCAGATGAGCAACTCTTTAGGGAAGCTATCTATCCTCCACATGCTGGTCATTTCACCAGGCACACATCACAAAACTGCCATGGTAGGAGTGAATCCCACACCACCAATTAAATGCTTCTGCTCCGAAGTGATTCACATCACCTCTACTTGCTTTTCATTAGCCAAAGCATATCTCATGGACACATTTAACTTCAAAGATAGGAGAACTAGAAATATTTGTGAGAAGCATTAATGTTTACTATAATTGGACTTTGGAATTAAACAGCAGGTGATGCTAAAAGTGGGGAAACCTTATTGAAATTGGGAAGATTAAGTGAAAGTCTATCCACTAAATCATAAGTTTCCTGGCCCCCTTCCCTCACCCACCAACAAGAATTCTTGCAGCCCAGCTCTTCTCTATTAGGCAGAAAATTAAAGAGTTCTTTTCTGGGAAAAACTACTTATCAAAGAGAATCTATGAATACTAACAGTATAAGGTCCCCAGAGAATGGCCCAGCCTAATCATCCTCCCTTCAGTCAAGTAAGTTTTACAAACACAAAAGTTCCAATCAGCTTTTCAGTGTCTCACTTTCAAGTATGGGAGTACAGACAGAGATCACCTCCAGACATTATTGGTAAATCTCTAACACAAAAAAATAATAAATAAAAGGGAGAAAGAATACAGAGAAATAAAAACAATACAGTGAATTAAAGGAATGCTCATTATACATACAGGGTGTCCTCCCAAAAAATGTATACACACTTTGAATGATTGTAAAGTCAGTGTTTATTAACACACAGTTCATTTTCAAATGTTAAAAGAATCTACAGAAATGAATAATTTGTTTTGTCAATGCCTGTTTTCAAACTGATCACTGTTCCGGTCCAGGCACTGCTGATAATGTGAAGCAATGGAATCACAAACATCAAGAATCATTTCATTTAATATTTGTGCTCAATTCATCAACTGCTTCCGGTTTTGTACTGTAAACTTTTATGTAGCCCCATAAAAAAAGTCTAGTGGCACTTTAGGATAAATTTTCTTTGTTCAAAGATTAGTCTGGCTTCGCCTATTATTTCAAATCAGTTAAACCCAAAAAGGGGTGAAAATTGAGTGAGTTATCAGCTGTTAAAGTGTGCATACATGTTTTGGGGGAACCCTGTATATACATATATACATGCATGTATGTATAATGAGACCATCACAGGATATTTCATAAATGAAACAAAAGAAGGACATTATGAAAATAGACCAGTCAAAAGACAAAGCCCATTTGGATATGAGTATGGGGCTCAGAAGAAAAGTCTAGGATAGAATAATCACTGCCCAGATAGAAACATAAGATTAAAACTATGGGTTTGATGGGATTGTTCAAGAAGAGGACATAGCACAGCCAGTGTTGCTCAGTGGTTGAGCATCAACATATGAATCAGGAGGTCGTGGTTAGGGCACAAGCCTGGGGTTGCGAGCTTGATCCCCAGTGTGGGGCATGCAGGAGGCAGCCGATCAATGATTCTCTCTCATCACTGATGTTTCTCTCTCTCACTCTTCCTCTCCCCGCCTCTCTGAAATCAATAAAAATATATTTTTAAAAGAAAGAAAAGGACATAGATCAAGAAAAGAGAGTTAGCAGTAGAATCTTGGCAACACCAGGATAAATAAACAGGAGTCAGTAAGACTAAGAAAACACATCTAAATAAATGTTACCTAAAATCACTCATTCTATCTCTCAACCAGCATTTCTTGCCCACCTAGAGTCCTATGTGCTTAGAAAAGATATGTTATAGAAGCTAAAAGGAAATTATTAAAAGATAGAATAAGTAATAGAAAGGGCCTAAGAAACTTGGAGTTTAGCAATTAGGATGTAATTACTGACCTTAAAGAGTACATTTTCCTTACAGCAATAGGGGTGGAACTTGGATGGTGAGTTGAGGAAGTGAAGTGATGAAAAAGAAATCACAAATACAGTAGTTCCCCCCTTGTACATGGTTTTGATATCTATGGTTTCAGTTACCCACAGTCAACTACAGTCTGAAAATACTAAATGGAAAATTCCAGAAATAAACACTAAGTAAGTTTTAAATTGTGCACTATCCTGAGTAGCATGATGAAATCTCACATGGTACCACTCCATCCAACCAGGATGTGAATCATCCCTTGGTCCAGTCTATCCATGCTGTATATACTACCCGCCCATTAGTCACTCAGTAGCCCTCTCAGTTACCAGATTAGTTAGCAGATATTTAAAGAAACAGAGGCCACATTAACATGTTTTATCAGTATATTGATATAATTGTTCTATTTTATTATTCATTATTGTTGTTAATCTCTCACTGTGCTTCATTTATAAATTAAACTTTATCATAGGTATGTACGTCTAAGAAAAACATAGTATATACAAGATTCGGTACTATCTGCAGTTTCAGGCATCCACTGGGGATTTTAGAACATATCCCCTGTGGATAAAGGGGGACTACTGTATAAACTGTGCTGCAGGACTCCCGCCTAGTCCCACCCTGCCAGGAGACCCAGAGTCAAGTCCCCGCCCACCCACATGTGCCTCGCCACACACGCAGCCTCCTGATGATCGGTCTTCCATAGTTATGGCATTAGGGCCACTGGATTTTTATAATATATATTACATTCCTTTAAAACCAAATATTTTGCTAATCTTTCTTCTTACTGAAGCCTAAAGTCCCAGAAATTTTTTACTAAACTTAATGAACTTACTTCTGAGATACCAATGCCCATAGTAAACAAAACAAAAAATACCTATATTCTTCTATATACTCTAAATACTAATATATCTCATACCACCAGTTATCTGTTATTCCAAATTAGAACCTTCCTTTTTCTTCTCATATCTCTTGGTAAGAAAATGTTTGTGTGGTACCTGGAATGCCTATCTAATATCTATCCCCCAAAGTCTACAAAAGATTTGATGGTCTAGTCATTTATTCCTTTAGGAAACCACTTCCCTACTGCTAAAGAAAATGATCTATGTACCCTAGGGGGAAAAACAGATTTATAAAACATATCGGCACATACTAACTATGATTGTCAACTATATTTATCACTTTGCAGTGCTTTGTTAGTACTCCATGCCAAGTCATTAGAGTAACACTAATTTTATCCACACGTATCAAGAAGAGGCAGAAAAACAGTCTCAAACATAAGAGTTTTGAAATTATTTATGTCATTTTCTAAAAAATAAGCCAAAGAGCTTTGGTATTGTTAACACTTTTATATTAGCATTATGATAACAAGAGCTGAACTATCTAAAACAGTTTTTCCTAAAGACAAACCAACTCAACAGTTTTTAATAATTAGGTGGCCATGCTAACATATCTTTTGAGAAGAGATTCAAGCAATCTGTTATCAGTATTCAGAAAACAAATCAAATATATTTTTCAATGCTTCTAGAAAATGTGAGAAGCTATCTAAAATAGCAATGTAACAACAAATAAAATAATGGTAAGCATTTTTGTGTTTGTTATCATTCATCTAAAATATGCCATATACATATAATGTATAAGGTAACCACAAATCCAAAAATGTTCATTGAGCTCATACCCTGTTCAAATACTGTACAGATACTATGAACTTGAAAGTCATCTAATTCCTCACAATATAACTTTTTAAATATGTTTAACAAATACTTATATGTTAAGCACTATACTAAGTACTTTGCTAATATTAACTCAATCAGTTGTTAAATAATCATAGGTAAATAGTCAGAATTTGAACTCAGACAAGCTACCTCGAGTTCATGCTCTTAACCACACAAATAACTGAAAATACGTGTTAGGGTATAATCAAAATAATTAACCTTTTTTAAATAATAAATTTGAGCTATATTTAGCCTTTTAATCCTTTATTTCACGGAAGTAATTTCTGGGCATTTATTTAAGGTAATAAAAGTATATATGAAGACTCACAGGAAAGAAATACAGTCCTTTGCTATATGCAAATTAACTTATTTAAAACAGTAAGTCACCAATTTTATAAATATATTTAGAAAAAATACAAAAATATGTCTACCTTTGAACAATATTAAGCTTATTTTAAACAGTTTAGAACTATAAAACCCAGAGAAAATAAAAATAGCTTGAACTTGTTCTCTAATTACTCTTAAGAATGCAATTGAATCAAGTTTTTATCTGCCCATTTATCTAGTCTTTTCTAAGCATACTATCTGAGAGTACCATGAGGCAAGTTTCATTGTATTACTCTGAAGGGAAAGAGGAAATAATAGAACTGAAAGGCCATTTAGTCAATTTTCTCCTTGGGCATTTTCCCTGTTTCCCAGAACTTTGCAGAGCTACAATAGAGACAGGTCCTCACTAGCATAAACCTTTATCCCTCTAAGATATAGAGCTTTTCTGGCAAAATGAAAACATGTTGATGTTACTATTTTGTTTTGGGTTTTATTTTAATTGAGATATAACTGGCCTTTAACATTGTATTAGCTTAGGTGTACAACAAAATGATTTGATATATGTGTATATACTGTGAAATGACTACTATAGTTTAGTTAACATCCATCACCATACAAAGTTACAAAATGTTTTTCCTTATGATGAGAACTTTTAAGATCTATTCTCTTAGTAACTTTCAAATATATGACACAATATTGTTAATCATGCTCAATATGCTATACATTACATCGCTTAAGTTAATTTTTTAAATAGAAAAGCCTGCCTGTATGAAGCAAAAGAAAAAATGATCCAAGTCTTTGCTCTCCTGGTCTGATAGGATTTCCACTCATAATGGCTTTGCTTCCTCTGACTGGTTTCACTACTAACATAAGTAGTTCTAAATCAAATACATCTAAGATCATCACACATTACCAGAACAACTCAAAGAACATCTGAGAAAGAACTTTGGTTCTACAGCAATAAAAATCACTTCAATCCTAGTTTTTTCTAAACTCAATCTCAGTTCTTAAAAGTACTCTAAAGTAGTAGGAGTAGTAACTGCAATAGAATTAGTATTAGTACCAGACTATATTTTGTGCTATGTGCTTAAAAATGTTTCTTTCTCCAGAAAGACAGGGCATCACAATAGAGTAAGCTGTTAAATATCCAAATAACATCACAAAAAAATGCCTTCATACCTTACATACATATAGTGCTACACAATTGACAATAGAAATAAACTAGTACGTGTACCATATATTGTCAGAAAAAAATGAGACTCAGAGTCCTTTCCATATATTATGTATGCCAAAGATCACACAGCCTGACTGCTACCACTCAAATCCTCAACTAAGTCTAGTGTAAATGCAATGCCTCAGTTCCCAAATAGGCTGAAAGAAATAATAGATGATTGTATATCTACATAAACTAACGAATTAATTTCTCAAAAAGCAGCACATGGTAGAGCTTTAAAAAAAAAGAGGAGGCAATATATGCTCATTTTAAATGTAAAGAAGGCTGATCTGCATCTTGATGCCCTGCCCAGGAAGAAAAGGCTCTGATGGGATATCACTATTAAAGTATGATCAGGGCAGTCAGGAACAATGAGGGGACAAGCCCCAGACAGGTATGTCACATAGATAAGTAGTTTTCACAGCTTAACCTAGGCCTATACTGGTATTTGTATCACCTTTTTAAATGTATTTCTCAGTTACTACTGAAATTGTTATTAGTTTCAGGTATACAACATAGCAACGAGACATGTATATACCTTACAAACTTATTGCCCTGGTAAGTCTAGTACCCACCTGGCACCACACATAGTTATTACAATATTATTGACTATATTCCCTATGCTGTACTTTATATCCCCATGACAATTTTTATAACTGGCAATTTGTGCTTCCTACCCCCTTTCATCTTTTTCACCCAACTTCCCAACCCCTCCCATCTGGTAACCATCAATTTGTTCTCTGTATCTATGAGTTTGTTTCTGTTTTATTTGTTTATTTTTTAGATTCCACATGTAAGTGAAATCAAATAGTATTTATCGCTTCCTTATTTCACTTAGCATAATACTCTCTAGGTCCATCCATGTCACAAATGGCAAGATTTCATTCTTCTGCATGACTGAGTCATATTCCATTATACATATGCACCACATCTTCTTTATAAAAGATACTTAGGTTGTTTTCATATCCTGGCTATTGTAAATAAGGCTGCTATGAACATAGGGGTGCATAAATGTTTTCAAATTAGTGTTCTAGATTTCTTTGGATAAATATCCAGGACTCTTTTTGACATCACTCTTAGCAATATTTTTTGTCTCCTCAGGCAAGGGAAACAAAAGAAAAAATAAACAAATGGACTACATGAAACTAAACAATTTTTGCCCAGTGAAGGAAACCATCGACAAAATGAAAAGACAACTTACTGACTGAGAGAAAATACTCACCAATGATAAATCTGATAAGGGATAAATTATCCAAAATAAATAAAGAGCTAACATAACTTAATGCCAAAAAATTCAAACAATCAGATTTAAAAATGGGCAGAGGACATGAGTAGACATTTCTCCAAAGAAGACAAATAGATGGCCAACATATATATGAAAAGATGCTCAACATCACTAATCATCAGGGAGATGTAAATTAAAATCACAATGAGATATCACCTCACACCTATAAGAATGGATACAGTCAATAAATCAGCAAACAAGTGGTGGCCAGATGTGGAGAAAAGGGAACCCTCATGCACTACTGATAGGATTATAAATTGGTGCAGCCACTATGGAAAACAGTATGAAGGTCCCTCAAAAAAATAAAAATAGAACTACCCTATGACCTAGCAATTCCATTTCTTGGTATTTATCTGAATTCCCCTTTGTTTTAAATCAAGAGATGTTGCTTTGCTGATTTAAAAAGAAAAATCAAAAAGCTGTATGTCCATAACTTTGCTCTTTAAAAATAAGTTCATGGATGCCTTAGCTAGCTTGGCTCAATAGATAGAGCCTCAGGCTGTGCACCAAAGGGTCCCAGGTTCGAATTCCAGTCAAAGGCACGTACCTCGGTTGCAGGCTTCTCCTTGGCCTGGACCCTGAACAGGGCTCGCACAGGAGGCAGTCAATGGCTGTGTCTCTCTCACATAGGTATTTCTCTCTATCTTTCCCACTCTCTTCCACTCTCTCTAAATATCAATGGAATCCTTAGGAGAGGATAAAAAAAATTTTTTTAAAGAAAGAAATTCAGGGAGAAGGAAGATGGGGGCATAGATACAGAATAACCACCATCCAGAACCGCTGGAAAGCTGGCTGAATGAAAGTCCTACAACTAGAGAAGTAAAGAAGAAAGCACACTGATACTGATAGGAGGTGAGGAGGCATAGAATGGGCTGGTCCAGTACCCATGTGTACTGCTTTTTTAATTAGGAGGGAGAACCTCTCTACAGAGGCCACCCAGAAAGGGGTCCCAGCCCCACACCAGACCTCCTAGCCCAGGGTCCCAAAGTTGGGAAAAGAAGTCCCTATGGGCAGTAAGGATAACGGGCTGTAAAAACCAGTGCGAATTGGGGCTCAGTAACACAGAGGCTGCTGGAGACCCAGCTGTTCCTCTTAAAAGACCTGCACCACAAACTGAACTTACAACGTCCCACTTCCTCTGAGCTCCAGCACCAGGGCGAGGCTCTTAAGAGGCACAGACACACATGATGAGGAACTGGATTGTCAGGCATCAGAGCAGGAATTCAAGGGCAGCTTTCTCCCAAATGGAGGTGCTCACAGGGATAACTGTGCCTATGCCAGGACTTCTCTAGTCACAGGGCTGACTATCAAATACAGAAGGTAAACAAAGGCCAGAAATCTGCTTTCAGCAGCCCAGGCCTCAGAGCTAAAGCTGGCCCAGAATTAAAAAAAAAGAAAAAAAGGAGTGGTTGGGAGCTTTAGTCACCCGCCAGCCTGAAAACGGCCCTCAGCCCCTCAGCCAGACTGGCCAGGCACCCCAGTGGGGACCCCCACCCTGATCCAGGACACCCTTCAGGGCAAACCAGCCGGCCCCCACCCATGCACCAGGCCTCTATTCTATATAGTAAAAGGGTAATATGCCTCCCAGCACTGGGATCAGCGGAGCCGCTAGGCCTCCTGGCACCGGGATCAGCGTGACAGGGGGCAGCGTCCAAACCCTCTGATCGCCCTGCAGCTCCCTGTGTGACAGGGGGCGGGCCACAAACTCCCTATCCACCCTGCTCTGTTCCTGACAGGGGAAGGCGCCCCAACCCCCTGATCAGCCCTGCTCTGTGCCTGATAGGGGGGAGCTCCCCAACCCCCTGATCACCCTGCAGCTCTGTGTGTGACAGGGTGCGGCGCCCCAACCCCCTGATCGGCCCTGCTCTGTGTGTGACAGGGTGCAGCGCCCCAACCCCTTGATCCGCCATGCTCTGTGTGTGACAGGGGGCGGTGCCCCAACTCCCCTATCGGCCCTACTCTGTGAGTGACAGGGGGAGCTCCCCAACCCCCTGAGGGGCCCTGCTCTGTGCATGACAGGGGGGAGCTCCTCAACCCCCTGATCGGCCCTGCTCTGTGTGTGACAGGGTACGGAGCCCCAACCCCCCTGATGGGCCCTGCTCTGTGCATGACAGGGGGCAGCGCCCCAACCCCCTGATCCGCCCTGCTCTGTGTGTGACAGGGGGCGGTGCCCCAACTCCCCTATCGGCCCTACTTTGTGAGTGACAGGGGGGAGCTCCTCAACCCCTTGATCGGCCCTGCTCTATGTGTGACAGGGGGTGGTGCCGCAACTTCCCTATCGACCCTGCCTTGAGTGTGACAGGGGGTGGTGCCCCAACCCCCTAATCGGCTGTACCCTGAGTGTGACTAGGGGTGGCATCGCAACCTCCCGATCATCCCTCCTCTGTGCATGACAGGGGGCAGCGCCCCAACTCCCCAATTGGCCCTGCTCTAAGCCCGACCAGGTGCTGCACCTAGGGATTGGGCCTGCCCTCTGCCACCCGGGAGCAGGCCTAAGCCAGCAGGTCATTATCTCCTGAGGGGTCCCAGACTGCGAGAGGGCACAGGATGGGCTGAGGGGCCCCCTTTCCCCCCCGAGTGCACAAATTTTTGTGCACCGGGCCTCTAGTATAGTTAATAATAGTGTAATAATTATATATGGTGCCAGGTAGATACTGGAAATAATGGGGGAACACTTTATAAAGTATACTAGTGGCCCAGTGCACGAAATTTGTGCACATTAAAAGGGAATTAATTAGAGGAAATATTTTAATATTGCTATTTGCCCTATCTCTATAATAGAAGTGTCAGAGACAAAAGAAAATTAGTAAAATTTATATGAAAATCTTCCTCCTATCAGAGTCTGGGAGATGCCACGGGACCCAGAGTCAAGTCCCCACCTACTCACATGCACCTCAAAATCGCACGAGACCCAGACCTGGCCGGCCCCACCCCGAGTTGGCGAGATTCAGACCCGGCCAGCCCCACCCCTGTCAAGCTCCACCAGGCGGGGGCGCAGCCTCAGGACCCCGTCAAGCCCTGCCGGGTGAGGGGGGGTGCAGCCTCAGGGTCCCTGTCAAGCCCCGCTGGGTGGGGAGCACAGCCTCAGGTCCCCCGTCAAGCCCCACTGAGCGGGGCGTGCAGCCTGAGGTCCCCCGTCAATCCCCACTAGGCCAGGAACATGGCTTCAGGTCCCCCAGCCTGACGCCGGGGCGGGGGGGATGCGGCCTCAGGTCCTTGGTCAAGCCACGCCAGGCGGGGGGGTGTGGCCTGAGGTCCTCCACCCTGGCCCAGTGCCAAGCAGCTTCAGGTCCCTGCTGATTGCTTGTTACAGCTCATTACGGGAACCCTGCCTCTGCTGTGGGCGCAGCCATCTTGTGATTGCATGATGGAGTGAGGGTCAATTTCCATATTACCTCTTTATTATATAGGATGATTGTCTAACCAATATGCTGTATACCTGAAACTAATATAAAATAATATTGAATGTAAACTGTAATTAAAAAATAAAAATTTTTAAAAAGAGAAAAAAAGAAGCTCAGTCCTAGCCAGTTTTGCTCAGTGGATAGAGCGTCTGCCTGCTGACCGAAGGATCCCGGGTTCGATTCCAGTCAAGGGCATGTACCTCAGTTTCAGGCTCCTCCCCGGCCTGGGCCCTGGTAGGGACTCATGCAGGAGGCAATCAATTGATGTGTTTCTCTCACATTGATATTTCTCTGTCTTTCCCTCTCTCTCCCACTCTCTCTAAAAGTCAATGGAAAAATATCCTCAGGTGAGGATATAAAATAAAATAAAATAAAATAAAATAAAATAAAATAAAATATAAGAAGTTCAAATATAAAG
The DNA here is from genome assembly GCF_000147115.1 of Myotis lucifugus. NCBI lineage: Eukaryota > Metazoa > Chordata > Mammalia > Chiroptera > Vespertilionidae > Myotis > Myotis lucifugus. The sequence continues at coordinate 5,231,505 of NW_005871085.1, forward strand.
TACTATTCTAATCAGTTCTATTATTCTGAAATGTTCCAGAAAGCCCCAAAATATTATCACTTCACAGTTATCTCCTCACAGAAGCCACAGACCTTACAGTAGTTGAATAATATAAATACAAGAGAGCATCTTAAAAACTCAGGCACTTTTTAATTCTTTCCTGGTGATTATGCCTTCAATAATGTAATTTTCTATTTCTTTCTTTCCTAAAAGAGTAATTGCATGATATACTTAGAGCAGTGGTTCTCAACCTTCTGGCCCTTTAAATACATTTCCTCATGTTGTGACCCAACCATAAAGTTATTTTCGTTGCTACTTCATAACTGTAATGTTGCTACTGTTATGAATTGTAATGTAAATATCTGATATGCAGGATGGTCTTAGGTGACCCCTGTGTGAAAGGGTCGTTCGACCACCAAAGGGGTCACGACCCACAGGCTGAGAACCTCTGACTTAGAGAGTGAGGAGGTGGGGGGGAATTAGAAATCATGTTAAATCTCTTACTTCTAAATATACTGTACTTATAAACTTGTAATGAAAATGTGCAAAATTAGAAAAGCTGTACACAAAATAATTTGAATATATGTAAGAATTTGATAAGTATGGTTCAAATAAAGCTTAAACAGTTTGAAATACTTATTTTCTTTATTTAAATGCCACATAATTATTTACATTTTTATGACTAATTAAAACTTTATAAAACTTGCTTCATAAAGATAGCATCAGAATTAAGAAATTTGGTGATTCCCATCCATGATTGCTTCATTTTCATCAGAAGCAGTTTTCTAAGATTTAGAAAACCAATATGAATAAAAATGGATTTTAAGCCCTTATTTATCATTTTTAAAACTCTGAGGTATTTAAAAGTCAAACTTGATTTTCAGGAAATTCCATATACATAAGTATATTTTAAATTATATTTCCTAGACTATTTCTTCTCTTTGGCATTAAATATTTATAATACTCAAGATAGCTGGCAGTAGTAAGCAGCACATCCACTTTAGACCTGAAATACTTAAGAACCAGAGATTTCTATTGGCCTACAAAACAGATAATACCCAAGTAATAAAAAGAGAGAAAATGTTTTTTTTAAAAAAATGGAAGGCAGAAGGAACCAAAGATCTAGGATTTATTCTATAGGCCAATCTTTTCTACTTAACCAGAGCAATGAAAGGATAGACAAAGTCTAGAGCAGAAAAAAAAAATCCAGAAAGCTAGAGATTAAAAGTTTACAGACTTTACTAATTTCTAGTTTCTTTTAAATAGGGAATGGATGGATACATAAAAAGATAAAGAGCTTGAAAAAATTAAAATCAGCAATATAAGAACATTTACCTTGCTAGAGCAGAAGCAAAGGAATTTATCTATTCTGACAATACTTAACCCTCTTTTTTTAAAACTAGTTTTATTTAAACTTCTAAAGTCTCAAAGTATGTACAGTGGGGCCTTGACTTACCAATTTAATTCGTTCCGAGATCGAGCTCGTTAAGGAGCTCGTTAACTCAAATTACTCTATCAACTCAATGCAAAAAATCGGCGGAGAGACAGCTGATATCTCAAAAAACTCGTTAGTTGGGACACTCGTAAGTCAAGGCCCCACTGTATTGTTCAAAGCAGATACTGACAGTATAAGGATGCTTTCTCTAATAAGAAAATTCATTCTCACAGTTTCAAGTGCAGGGGTAGTGTTTTCAAGGGTGGTTGGCAATGTTTTTTTAATTGCTCCTTTTAAATTGTTGACAGTATTACAGATGTCTCACATTCCCTACCCCTGCCTCCCTCCACCCTGCACCTGATGCTCTAGGCCAGGGGTCCTCAAACTACGGCCCGCGGGCCACATGCAAATACAAATATTGTATTTATTCCCGTTTTGTTTTTTTACTTCAAAATATGTGCAGTGTGCGTAGGAATTTGTTCATAGTTTTTTTTTAAACTATAGTACAGCCCTCCAACAGTCTGAGGGACAGTGAACTGGCCCCCTGTTTAAAAAGTCTGAGGACCCCTGCTCTAGGCCTTCACCACATTATTGTCTGTGTCTATGGGCTATGCATATATGAATATATATTCACTAGAGGCCCGGTGCATGAAAATTCATGCACTGGAAGGGGGGTCCCTCAGCCCAGGCTGCCCCCTCTCACAGTCCAGGAGCCCTCAGGGGTGGGAGGAAACCCGGCAATCAGGGAAAGGCAACGCCCCCATCACACCTCTGCTGCTGCCACTGCCAGCAGCCCAAGCCTCGGCCGGCCCTAGTTGCCTGCGCCTTGGGCCAGCCCTGGGTGGCTGGGCAGCTGATATCCGAGGCTTGCCTGTGCCTCAGGCTGGCCCTGGACAGCAGCGGGGCTGAGGAGACTGGGCACCGCCACCTTGTGGCTGTGGGCACCGCCATCTTTCAGGGTGGGACAGTTAATTAGCATATTCCCTCCTTATTGGCTGTGGGCACCACCATCTTTGAGGACGTGGCAGTCAATTAGCATATTCCCTCCTTATTGGCTGTGGGCGCCACCATCTTTGAGGGTGGGGCAGTCAATTATCATATTCCCTCCTTATTGGCTGTGGGTGCCACCATCTTTGCGATGGTGTGAGGGTCAATTAGCATATTCCCTATTTATTAGATAGGATTGGTTGATCTCTTCCCATCCTTCCCATCCTCCTCCCCTCTGAGATCTCTCAGTCTGTTCCATAGATCCATGCCTCTGGTCCTATTTTGTTCCTCATTTTATTTTGTTCTTCAGATTACACTTACAAATGTGATTGTGTGATATTTGTCTTTCTCTGACTGGCTTATTTTGCTTAGCATAATAATCTCCAGATCCATCCATGTTGTTGCAAAGAAAAGATTTCCTTCTTTCATACAGTCACATAGTATTCCATTGTGTAAATGTACCACAACTCTTTGATCCACTCATCTACTGATGGGCACTTGGACTGTTTCCAGATCTTAGTTATTGTAAATAGAACATAGGGGTACATATCTTCTTTCTGATTGGTGTTTCCAGATTCTTAGGATGTATACCCAGAAGGGGGATCACTGGGTCAAAGGCAGTTCCATTTTTAATTTGAGGAAATTCCATACTATTTTCCACAGTGGCTGCACCAGTCTGAATTCCCACCAACAGTGCACATCCTCTCCAGCACTTGTGGTGAGCATGAGGTGATATACCCTCCTGGTTTTAATCTGCATCTCTCTGATGAGTAGTGACACTGAGCATCTTTTCATATCTATTGGCCATCAGAATGCCCTCTTTGGAGGTGTCTATTTAGATCCTTTGCCCATTTTTTAATTGGGTTGTCTTCTCAGTGTTGTTTTATTAGTTCTCCCTTATATATTTTGAAAATTAACCCCTTATCATTAACCCCTTATCAGATGTATTATTAGCAAATATGTTCTCTCATGCAGTGGGTTGCTGGGTGTGTGTTTTGTTGTTGTTGTTTTGTTTTGTTTTGTTTTGTTTTGCTGTGTAAAAGTGTTTTAACGTGGTGTAGTCCCATTTGTTTGAAAGTACAGATGTACAAATAGTAAAGAAAAATTTCTCACTCATTCTCTCCTTGCTTGAGAAGATATTCTGGTTCACTAATTAATTAAAACACTCATTGTCTGAGGACATAACACTTCAGATTTTTAAAAAATATATGCAAAACCTCAATTTCTATTGAGATCCTTAATTGAAGAAATTAGCTAATTAAAAAAATTACTGATCTAGTCACAAAACACAAATCTCCCAGTGACAGAAAAGATATAATCACTGTAACACAATTTAAAATTAGTCCTAACTCTGCAAATGTTGATGTAAAACAAAGGAAAATATCTCTTTCTTAGGACCTTATTAAATAAGCTTCTAGGAATTAATAAAAAGAGTAACTTAGATCATAATTCCCTTCTCAAAATATAGGGGAAATTTGTTTTTACAAAGTTGAATCTTAGACTACTTTTACATTAAATTAAAAGACCCAGTCGCTTCAGAGAAAAGAACAAGTATTATCCAACCCATTTACTAAACCACTTGATTCTTCATCCAGTTCTATAATAAGAGTGATGCTGAGCTTCATATCAAGACCCCACAACACTGATATACCTAAACAGAGATAAGGCCTTATAGGAAAGTTCAAAACATTTTCAACCATTTTTATCAGGCTGCAAACATTTTACTAGCATCTCTCATAATCATTGCTATTCTTGTGGTGGTATACTGGTAATGACATTAGTAAAATAGAAAGTTGGAATAATACTGCTTTGGATAATACTTCCAATTTTAATTAAAAGTATTTTAAGTTCTTAATATATTTATGACATTAGGACACAAGTCCCACCCATGCACATTTATAAAGTTGCTTTCCCTCAGTACCTGGGTTAGCTACATGATCAGAGAGGCTCTTTAAACATATATGAAGCTGCATGTCTCAGGGAATAGAAGGTATTAATTAATCCAGTGAGTTAGAATTTCTATTCTACCATGTAAATTATGTAAACCCTCAGAACCCTACTGAGTAAAGATTTAGTATCACCATTTTAAAGATGAATAAAACTGAGGCTCAGAGAAGCACAGTAAGTGATAAAGTTGAAATTTTAAATCTTATCTGTTTAATTCCAAAACCCATGTCACATTTACTGTGTCATGTTTCCTAAAGAGACAGACACTTCCAAATAAAGTTTTAAATGAGCTTATTCCATCAACAATTCACCAATTCTGTTTGTATTCTATTCAATTTAGGAAATTTTGTTTTGTAAAATATCAAAATTTTCTCCATATTCCCCTTCATTTGCGTCAACATCCTCAGCTTCCAATATCCTGAATTCAAATATTTAAATCATAAAAATATATAGATAAAAAATGTTTCATTCATTTGGCCACAAATAATTATCAAATGCCTACTACGCAGCAAGCATATGTTAACTGCTATTTTTGTCTCTACTACCTATTACTAATTTACTCCATGAGTATATAGAGATGTCTAAAATGAGAAACTTCATTAACCCCATGATTAGAGTAATTAGAAACAAATGAGCACTTACCATATTAATACATTTGTCTTCCTCTACGTAAGAATATTGGTGTTATTTTAAGTTCTACAGTGTGCCATCCCCTCCTATCATTAATGAGATTTTATATCCAGAAAATAAAGCCAGGAGGCAGAGTAGAGTAGTCCTATCAGTATGGAAGTTAGAGCCAGGTGGGTTATTATTGGTTGTGAAATCTTAGTTACACCACTTAATCTTTCTGAACCCTAATTTTCTCAGATGTAAAGCTTCAATAATTATATCCCCTTGCAAGAATTTTGTGAGATAATACAAGATATATATAAAGAGCCTGAAAGAAACAAATGGCAAAATATTAGCTTACTGAAATAACTAACTTTAATTTAAATCACTATATTATCTGATTATTTCATTAACTATAAGGTTTCTTTTTTTAAGAGTCAAGTTGTTGGACAGGGAGAAAAATTCTGACATTCATGTCCTTGTTTTAAAGTACAATATTTAAAAGAAAAAACTTTCTTTTCTCAATCTGACCTTTCTACAGAGCTGTCCATATGCATGACCAAAAAAGTTTGTGTTCGTGTACTCCTTCCATAAATCCTTAAAATGCACTTTATATAAGACATGTCTCATGAACACACTTCAGACAATTCTATTCTACATTCTCCAGAACTTGATGTCTACCTTTCTTCTGATAGAAAATCAATTATATCAATGAAGAAAAATCAAAAAGAAGAATGTCTAATATTACTTTATGTTTAAAACTTGCTTTTATATGTAAAGTATATATAACACATTTGAATTATTTTATATTCAAGCTTCAGTGGAACGAGGGAAAATATTTATTAGGCTCTTCAGATATATTATCTCTATTATTACAACTATCCTACAAATATCATCTCCATTTTACAGAGGAAGAAACTGATCAGAATATTTGAATCCAAGGTCAACATCTAGTAAGTCACAGAAACCGAACTTAAATAAGGATCTGAGCCATATTTCTTTCTACTTCTCCTTTGCTAATGTATGCTTAGCTTAGAATATTTCCTGTACAGCAGGAATTTTCATCGTGGCTATTATTTCTTCAGTATGTTGTATATTTCAATACAAATAGAAAGCCAAATAATAAATCTAGATAATGCTAAAATAGCCAAAAAACTACCATCTTACTAATTATTTGCAGATCTTAGGCAAGTTGCTTAACTTCTCTGTGCCAAAACTTCTTCACATATTTATTAAATAGAGATACTACCTTAGAAAGTAGTTATAATGCTGAAGTAGATTAAGACATATAAAGCACTTAGTACAATGTCTGGCACATAATAAACACTCCATAAATGTTAGCTATTGCTAATTAGATTTTTAAAATCACCTGAAGGACATATTTTGTATCAGATTACTTCAGCCAGCAATAGCTGGACACCTAAATCCAAAATCAGTCAATCCTACACTGGCTTATCATCTATGACGTGACCTGATGGGAAAAGATGATGTGTGTCAATCAGATTCTCTCTCTTAGGAATCTGAATTAAGACACAAAGATTGAGCCAGTTAATAGTAATTCAGAAGACAAATGGTTTGGCTCCTGCCTTGATCAATTGAGGTTACCAATAATGTTAAATCTATTGTTCCAGTCATCCTTTCAATACCACTTGGCAGCATTCAATCTGTTGAGTAGGCCATTTATCTTGAAACATTTGTTTGGTTGCCCTCTATCTCTCTGGTTGTACATTCTCGGTCTCTTTGGGAGGCACTAAAATAATGCAGCTACTCAACATTTCATCCCAGGCCTCTTCTCACCACACTCTTTACTCTCCCTCTCGGGAATTTCACCCACACTGTGAGTTCAGTAATTATTTCTATGCCAGCTCAGACTTTTCGTGTTCATTCAACTGCCTTGTCAATCTCTCCACTTATTTGGATATCTCAAAGATAACTCATACTCCATATGTCCAGAACCAAACTCATGATCTTCCCTCTCAAACCTAGGCCAGGTTCCTTCCAGGGCTCCCTATCTCCATAATGGCACCACCAACTATCCAGACGCACAAATTAGAAAATTAGAAGTATGCCTGATACTTCCTTCTTCATCATTTCCATTTTTCATGAAGTCCTATTAATTTTCTCTTCAACATTTCTTAATTCCTTCTCTCCATCTCCACTGCTACCTTCTAACAATTCTCCCTATGTCCACTCTTGTATTTTCTGTGCTCTCCACACTATAGCCAGAGTTTTATTTTTTTTTTCTAATCACGTCATGCTCCCACTTGAAAGCTGTCTATGGCTTCCTATTATTCCTAGGATTTTTTTTATCAAAATTTATATCATAGCTTGTAAGACCCTGCAAGATCTGCTTCAGCTTACCTCTTTTCTCCTCCTACTGCCCTATATCCTCTTAGTTCCTTAAATACAGCACGTCATGTTTCCTCCAACCTTAGGGTCTTTGCACATGATTTTCCTCTCCTGGCCCACTCTTTGCCCTTCTCTTTACTCAATCATGATTATAGCTCGGCTAACATGCCATTTCTTCAGAGAAAGCTTCTTAAACCTCTAGACAATATCAGATCATTTAGTTATTCATTTAACAATACTTATTAATAACCTACTCTATACCAGGTACAGTTTTGGACATGTGGGATTGATAAAAACAACAAAGACCCTTGACTTCATGGATCTTACATTCTGGTGGAAGAAGACAGGCAATTAGCAATAAAAATAATAAGTACATTAAATAATATATTTGAAGGCAGTAATTCTATGGGAGGGTTAGAGGAAGAACAAGATAACAAAATTACAAGCAGGGAGTTTCCAGTGCCTAACTTGTTTCCTGGCACAGAGTTAGCACTCAATAACTATTTATTGAGTAAATGAATGAAGGAATAAGCATGTTCAAGTTATGAGAGAACTTAAACTATGAATTGAGTAGAGGAACTACTTTTTGGAAGAAACAAAGATGGCACAAAAGAAAGAGACACCATGCAGGTCTTGGGAGATAATGGTCGCTTGAACCATTCTTGATAGTTTCATAGTTTCTAGTTCCAATCACTGAATGGTCTTACCAAAACCACCACCTTTCTCCCCAACCCCCAAGGACTGGATAATTCAAGTGGGTCACTCTTGTAACCAAAATACCTAATCAGGACACATATACAAGATCTTGTATACCACTTCCATCACCCACCACCACTCATATCCCCCAAACCACTGCTTTTCCACACACACCCAGATATCACTTGTATTGAGGCTCCAGTTCTTCCGTTCCCCACCCATTTGAGGGACAAACTCCTTCTCATGATCTCGGGACTGTGAAAATCCTTGCTGTCTTCTATGATCCTGTAAGACTTGGGTCACTCTCTCTCCAAGCACAGGCATGTCTACAAGGGGGTCGCCTCAGGAATATGATCCTGGATCTCTCCTCCTGTGGGTCTTCTTGCCTCTTGGAGACTATCTTCCACCCATAGATCTGTGGATATGCTCCCCTTGGATTCTGCATGACCTTCAAGCTCACTGACCCCATACACACTCACACTCCGGCTCCAGCCTCCTTGGGCAGGGTTCTGAAGGACTGGGGCTCTTGTCCTTTTATGTTCCCACGTGAGTATACTTTTCTCTGTGACCAGGGGCGACCCTAAGGCACTAGACTTCCTCAAAACACAAATACTCGGTGTATATCCCCTTCCATGGCACTGCTGGATATGAAGTAACACTCTTCTTAAATACACCTGCCTCCTCAGAATCGGAGCCACTCTCCCCAAACCATGCCCTTTAGGGAGCCCCCACATTCTCCCACGGGATTGTGTATATCCTCTCCAGGACACAGCCTACCCCTATGATGAGCCCCCATCAGTCCCGTGTCCTCCCTGGGGTCCCAGCCCTTTCTAGGTCCGTGTTCACTCAGGGGTGTGCACACTCCTCCATACACCCCTGCGCCACCGGGACCCCGAGGTCCCCGCCGGCCGCTCCAGGGGTAGGCACCTCCCTTGACCCCTGACCCCGAGGTCATAGCCCCATTGCGCAAACACACGGCGGCGCCTCCTCCGCAGCAGGGCCACACACAAGCCCCCGGTCCCCTCAGGCCCGGGACTGAGGTGCAGCCTCGGTGCTTCCCCTGGCCGAACGCCCCCACAGACCTGCCTCAAGCGCCGTCTGGCTCCGCTCCGCCATTTTTTGCTGTCCCTCCGCCTCTGAGCCCACCCGAAAATCGCGGGGCAGCGGGGAGCGGGCGAGAGGATCTGCGGGCCAAAGGGAGCTTGCCCAGGAAGACGCGGCGCGACGGTTGCCAGGGCAACGGGCGTCCGACTGGAGGGTGACGGGCGCGTGGCGAGGCGGCAGGGGGGGCGGAGGGGGGAAAGGGGCACTGGTAGGGGAACGGCAGGGCGGGAGGAAGCGGCGCTCATCCGAGGCCCCGCCCCCAAGGCCCCGCCCCCTCGGGGCCCGGGCAGCCTGGGGGCTGAGACTCAGGGGCTCTTCTTCCCCGTAGCCACGCGTCCTGGCTACTGAGCATGCTCCGCCCCCTCTGGGGCGCGGGGCCCTGATGTGCTGGGATGGCCTTCTAGGGGTCCTCGTGCTGACCATAGAGCTGGGTGGGCTGGCTTTTCTCCAGGTGCTAGTCCACTTTGGGAGCTTGGGAACGGCTTCTTGATTCCCCAGCGCTTTTCCACCTGACCCACCCACCGTGTGCCTGGCCTGGTGGAGGTGCTGGGTAATAGTCTTCCGCTGAAATGCCCTAAGAATCAATGATTCTGTGCCCACACCACCCAAACACTCAGAGGTCCAACGTTCCTTGTGCATCACTGTCCGAACACTTACGGTGTTTTATGCATTATTCACTTCTCTTTTGTTGATGGTGCCTGGGGACCCTGATGCCTGGGGTCCATGTCTTCATCTTTGTATTCAGCATAGGACTGTCACCAAGTGAGTGCTCAATGTTTGTGGAATGAAAAATGATTCCTAAGTTAACTACTGCACATTCCTACCAGTTTTACTGAGCACTTGATTTTTCAACAAGTACCTTGCTAGTTGGGCCCCCACTCCTCAAGGGGCTCTGGCTTTGGAGAAAGGAAAAGAGAAAATGGTTTTGATAGAGGTTAAGTAGTATTCCAGGTGCTACAGGATCATAGAGATGAAACTAAATTAGAGGGTGGGAGTAATCAGTGAAGACTTATGAGAGGAGTGGATACCCTAGCTGAGTCTTGAAGAATGAATAGCTGTCAGCCAGGCAAAGGAGAGGAGGAGCAGCAGCTGGGAAAGGGCTTGGCTGCTGGCAATGTGTTTGGGAGGTAAACCCATGAAACAGAAGTGAGGTGGAGAGACTGAAAGAGGGATGGGGGGAAAAGCCAAGAAAAAAATGTGCCATTGAGCTGATTGCTTTAGTAACTATGCTTAATCCAGGGGTGGGCAAACTTTTTGACTCGAGGGCCACAATGGGTTCTTAAACTGGACCAGAGGGCCGGAACAAAAGCATGGATGGAGTGTTTGTGTGAACTAATATAAATTCAAAGTAAACATCATTACATAAAAGGGTACGGTCTTTTTTTTTTTTTTTAGTTTTATTCATTTCAAACTGGCCGAATCCGGCCGCAGGCCGTAGTTTGCCCAAGGCTGGCTTAATCTCACTGGAGAACCTCTGAAGCACCATGTAGAATGTGTGTCAGCATTGTCCCACTAAAGAACAAGGAAACTGGGTCATTTACCTCTTAATTTCCATCCCCATTGACTGAGGGTTACCTCCATCCCCTAGTTTGAAAGCTTTCACATGTCCTCGTTATGTTGCCCAGGGCTAAGCAGCCTTATAGAGTTTGTGAGAAAGTCTTGAGGCAGGAAAACAGAGGGACCAGAAAGCTTTGGGGGTGAGTTGCTGGCAACATGCATAGAACTGTTGACTCACCTGCACTGAAGTTAGGGATAAGGTGTGGGCACCACAAGAATCTTCTATAAGAAGTTAGATGAAAATACCCATTGGAAATAGCCCTCACATTTGAGCAGTTTAAAATTCACAAGCCATGTCAATATCAAAAATCAAGATAAAAATACCTAAGTTTCCCAAATCAATCTTAATGACTGGTAAAGACTATGAGAGCTGTAGGAATTAACTTCACTGAATACAGGAAGATGGGCAAAAGGAGTTTGAAGAGCCAGGTTTCTATTCGAACTCAGACTGCATAGCTTTATAATGTTGGACAAATAAATCACTTATAGCCATTAAGCTTCAGTTTCCTTTTCCAGCAAACTGAGACAAAGGCCCTGCCTACCACAAAGAGTGCTCTAAGTCTTAAATGGGGTGACAGGTTAAAAAGGATGTGACAAGTATAATTCCAGTAAATACAGAAGCCAACACATTTTAGAATGATTTACTTAAACATTCCTTGATCTCTCTTCTGAGACAGACTGTGTGCAGATTCTGGAGATAAAAAGGTGAATATAACACTGTCCATGGTTCTCAGGAGCTCACAGTCTAAAAGGGAAAAGAGATTTAATCAGTAAATTATACCCTAATATGATCAGTGTTCTGATAGAGGAAAAGCATGGGTGGCTATGGGAGCCCAAAGGAAGAGCACACAACCAGTCCGGTGGAGAGGGGTAGGTAAAGGGATGTTCAAGGAAGGCTTCCTGGAGGAAAGGGCATTTGATTCTGAAGGCCAAGTAGGATTAAGCTGGGCAAAGAAAATAAAGGTGCAGGGAGAAAGGAGGATGCATATATGGGGTACTTGGTCCTGAAAGTGATAGAAACCCATTGACAGGTGTTTAAGCAGGTCAAGGATCTGGTCAGCTGCTCTGATTGCTATGTAGAGAGTAGATTAGAGCCAGGAAAATTGGGAGGCTGTGTATTAAATACTCTATACAAGTGTATGCAGCACATAAAGGTTCTCATCAAATGATAATTTGAAAGGTCGACAAATATGTTTGTATAAAACTGCACTGTTCAATTTATCTTAAATTTTAAAAATCAGTTACTAAGTCAGATTAGCCACATGTCTAGTACTCAATAGGCACATGCAGCTAGTGGCTACTGTGTTGGACTACATATACAAGGTGGGGCAAGGGCAGGCTTACAATTGTTCAAGTAGACACTAATACAATAATTAATAAATGATAGTACAAGAATAAACTCTCTGGTTTGCATCCTCAAAACTGTAAACCTACGTTTGCCCCACCCTGAATACAGAGATGGACTCTGCAGAAGATTCTGTTGGACAACATTGATAGATAAATGCCACCTTGGTAGCGGAAATGGAATGCCTGGGAAAATCAGTGCTGACGCTAACAGCACTAGGTTTAGTTCTGCGTCAACTCCTCTTCAGGGAGTAGTGCAGGAGAGAGGGTAGACTTCACTCCTGCAGGAGTCCTCAGAGACTTCCCTTTTGTTGTGTGAAATAGCACTGCATGGGAGGTGGGATAGGAATGCCTGCCCCCACGTAGGCCCTGAAAGTTGCATTTCCCATGCTACCATTCAGAATGTCCCTGGGAGGTCTGCCTTCCCCAAGGATCTCCTGTGGTTTTTGTCTCCAAAGACAGCCACCCACATTCCACAGAGCCAGGGTGCCTTCCTTCTGACAAAATAGTCCCTGTAGGATTCAACCATTCCCTATGTAAACATTAAAGTAACACCTTTCATTTTACTTTTATGTATTGAGTTAGATGCATATGAAATGAGAGAAACATTCAAGTTATAATCACATTTCTTAAATGTACTAACTCATTCAATTCTCAGAGTAACATTGTAAAATTGGTATTAATGTTATCATCCTGTACAAAAGGTGAAATTGGAATGAGTTTAAGAAAGTCACTCAGTCAGAAAGTAGCAGACCCAGGGAAGACTAGAATGATGCTTAAGAAATTCACCTACATTATCTCATGTTATTCACATCAAAACCATGCCTTTGTTGTTTACAAACTAATTGGGAAGAAAAGATTAACACATACAAATCCAGTTTACAATTAATTCCCAAACATTATGGTAAGAACAATGATGCAGATATGCTCAGAAATGTGTAGGTACATCAAAGGGGGCACCAGGGGAAGGTTTTGTGGGAGTATTGACCCTTGAGCTGAGTATTAAAGGATGGGGAAGGGGGAAGGGGGGAATGGTTAGCCAGATGAGGTGTAGGGTGAGGAAAAGAGAGGTGAAAATATTTACTCTTTAATACAACTTCTCATTTGTGTTTCTACTGTGCTGATATTGGTTTGGCATTCTAGAAATGTTATCAGCCTTTTATTTGGCTTATAAGTTTTGTTAAAAAAATAAAAAGGGCCCCTAACCGGTTTGGCTCAGTGGATAGAGCGTTGGCCTGTGGACTGAAAGGTCCCAGGTTCAATTCCGGTCAAGAGCATGTACCTTGGTTGCAGGCATGCCCTGTAGGAAGTGTGCAGGAAGCAGCTGATCAATGTTTCTCTCTCATCGATGTTTCTAACTCTCTATCCCTCTCTCTTCCTCTCTGTAAAAAATCAATAATTAATATATATATATAATTATATATTTTTAGAAAAATAAAATTAAAAAGGGCTGCCCTAGCTAGTTTGGCTCAGTGGATAGAGCATCAGCCTGTGGACTGAAGGGTCCCAGGTTCGATTCAGGTCAAGGGCACATGCCCAGGTTGCCAGCTCGATCCCTAGTAGGGGGCTTGCAGGAGGCAGTCAATCAATGCTTCTCTCTCAGCATTGATGTTTCTGTCTTTCTCTCCTCTCTCCCTTCCTCTCTGAAATCAATAAAAAAATATATTTAAAAAAATTAAAAGGCGAAAAAAGCCCTGCCTTATCAAGGCTATCAAAGAATTATCTGAAGATTTCTTCTTAACCAGGATAAAGTATTGAAATGTTAAAACATGACTGAACTCAACAGAAAGAGAAATATTCTCATGTTGAAAAGAAGAGAATCAATGGTGCAAAGTCACTCTGACCAGAATGATCTTTCTTCAGATATCTCCCTGACTGACTGATTTCATTCAGGTTTCATCCCAAATGTTTCATTATTGGAGAGGTCTTCCCTGACAACACTGTTTAAATATTTCATAGTTTGTATAGTATTGTGAATGGTATCTTATGTTCTATAATTTTTTCTACTTGCTTTGCTCATTAGACAAATGCTGTTGATTTCGTAAGTTATAATTGTAAAATATACTGAACTCTCATACTGTATCACATAGTTTTTTATTGTTTCATAATTCCTTTAACCCATAAGAAAAATCAACAGCAAAATGGTAGCAATACTTTTAATGTTTCCTGAATTATTACTTTAGCCAGAGTCTTTAGTATTGTGTTAAAAAGTAGTTTACTGCTGGGATTCTAGCCTTTTCCTGATATTAAAGGAACTGCATGTAAAGTTTTTCCATTAAAAACAGCTTTTGAAAGAAAGTATTGGTCAAATTGAGGAAAGTTTTAGGGAGTTTTTCAATTAAAAATGGATATTAAATTTTAAATTAAAATTTTGTTTGCATCTACTAAGATAATGAAATGTTTTTTTCTTCTTTTATGTAGTGAAACAAATGAATAGACCAGTGGTCAGCAAACTGCGGCTCTCGAGCCACATGCGGCTCTTTGGCCCCTTGAGTGTGGCTCTTCCTAAGCCTTAGGAGTACCCTAATAAAGTTAATAACAATGTACCTACCTATATAGTTTAAGTTTTAAAAATTTGGCTCTCAAAAGAAATTTCAATCGTTGTACTGTTGATATTTGGCTCTGTTGACTAATGAGCTTGCCGACCACTGGGATAGACTTTCTTATATTACAACATCTTTGCATTTCTGGAATAAATACTATTCGATCACAGTTTACTTTCTTAATGCATTGTTGAATTCAGTTAGCTATTTTATTTAAAATCTTCATATATGTGTTAGAAAATAAAATAGGCCATCTAAGCCTAGAGAATCCTAAGGAGAACATTTTTTTCTTATTTCAAGTTCTTTAATGGTTACTATCTTATATTCATATTTTCCTTGAGCCAATTTTGGCACTTCATATTTTTCAGAAATATATCAATTTCATTTATGTTTTAAGTTTTTATGTTATTACTTTTAAAATCACTTTTGTGTCTGAATATATTTCCTTTTTTTCATTGTGAATTTCAATTTCAAAATCAACAGCATGTGTCCACATGAGCAAAATATACCAGTGGCTTAAACAAAATAAAATATTTCTTTTTTCTTAAGTTTAAGAAGTCTTGAGATACTTTGGGGCTGTTATGATGCCCTACGGGTTGGGAATCAAACTAGGTATGTCTTGATGCTCTAGCTTGCATGGTTTCCATCTTGGTCCAAGATGACTACTGAAGTTCCAGCCATTACTTCTTGCTGGTTGTCTTTCAGCCAACAAGAAGAAGGAATGTATTTTAAGAGTACATACACATTACATCCCATTGAGCAGAATTTGCTCACAAAAGGACTCCTAGCTAAAGAAGAGATGGAAAATGAATCTCTGTTATAGGCAGTTGTATAGCCAGATTAGGGTTGGGTACATAATTGGCAGGGTCTAGTGCAAAATGAAAATGTGGGGCCTGGGCCGAGCCAGCTCAGCCAAGGGTTCACAAGCCTGAGTGAGGGCGGTGAATGGATGAAGAAATGACAGACAAAGAGAATAAGCTGGGTCTAGGTCAGTGATGACGAACCTATGACACACGTGTCAGAGGTGACACGCGAACTCATTTTTTTGGTTGATTTTTCTTTGTTAAATAAATATCAAAAATATAAATCTTTGTTTTACTATAAATCTTTGTTTTACTATGGTTGCAAATATCAAAAAATTTCTATATGTGACAGGGTTTTTCAAAATGCTGACATGCCAAGCTCAAAAGGTTCGCCATCACTGGTCTAGGTGGATCTTCCTGTGCCTGGCTGAGGCCACAGAGAGAGATCCAGAGGCAAGCTGAGCCTTTATTTTATAGTCAGAGGTAAACAAGGTAGTGGTCACCATAGTTACAATGTTCTTGTGAGTTTCACTTGTTTTGGCAGCACTTGATGCATCTCCCTCAGCCCATTAGCTTCCCAGATAAGATCTAGGGAGTATCATAAGGTCAAGCCTAATTATGCTAAGAGGACTGTGCTCTCTAAGCTGGGACTTGTTTGTGGCTCTGCCAACAGGTCAGTCCTAGGCTTAACCCTATAGCCGCACTCTACAGGGACTTCTTGTTCAAACATTATTTAGAATTTCAAGGTGGGAACATCAGAGCATTAAATTAATCTCAGGAGCATCTGAGCACTGCACAGGTCACAGACCCATGAAACTGATCCTAGCCTCAGGCTCTCTAAACATTGGGATTCTCAATTTAATGAAGAGGAGGAGAAAAACAAATACTATTGAGGAACCGCTGGAAGTCTATGCCTCATTATTTAATTTAATCTTTTCTGCCTTTATTTTCCTTCTGGTTTCTTAGAGTTTACTCTGTCCCTAGTTTTTAGTTCCTGAATTGAATGTTTAGTTAATTGGTTTCCTATTTTCTGAAAAATATATTGTATATTTCCTTCCATGTACTTAAATAGGTATTATTGCCATTTTACAAATGAGAAGAATAAGGGCAAAGAAGTTGAGTAACAAAGTCAAGCTTAAAGAGTTAATAATTGACGAAGTTGGGGCATGAGTCTAGGCAGCTTGTCTCTGAATGCCATACTTTTAACTAGTATAGGGTGTCCCAAAATTCACGCAAGAAGTAATTTTGATAGAAAACACAGGTTTATAATTAAAAATTGTAAATTTTTTATTGATTCATAAAGCATACAGTATAGGGTTATGTATGGAATAGCACATCGGGTAAATGACCTCCATGGCTTTGCTGACACATACGCAAAGCCATGGTCTTCATTGGTCTTCATTGTCCCTGCTCCTGGGCCATAATTGGTACTTGGTAATGCTTATCAAATTGAAGGGATTGAAATCAAGGGCAACAGATATAGAATCTGATTCAATAAACCAAGTAAAATTAGGCTTTTTATTTTGTTGTTGTTGTTGTTAACGCAAAATTCAAATCTTGCGTGAATTTTGGGACACCCTATACAATGTACTATCACTCTACATTGTGTATACATTTTAATTACACCTGTCACTGAGTTATAACTTATTTTCCTAGATCTCTCTTTCCAATTGTGAAGATTTATTAAATTAAAAATGTACAAGTCTAAACTATAGTTTTTAGAGATATATGCTTGGGTGATACAACCATACAGAAGAAACACACAAAAGTGATCATTGTAAAATCGGGTAGGCAGGAAATTGTGATTAGGATAGGGCACATGGAGGGGTTTTTACAGCGGCTAGAAAAGTCTGTTGATCTGATTGGTGTTATAAAGATGTATGTCTTATAAGAACTCATGAAGCTATACATTTTTGTATTTTATTTTACAATAAAAGAAATATTTTTTTCTGTTCAAAAGCAACCTCCATCTTAACCATTTTTCTTTATATTCCAGGTTTAAGACTGCCTATAATTTATTATAACAATTGTCACTATTTAATAAGTTTCATTCTTATTTCAGTCTCACAATAGCTCCCTGAAATAGACTTTATCCCTACTTTACTAACCAAGAAACAGAGAGAAGTTATGTAAGTTGCCTGATGTAACATAGCTAGTAAGTAGTAGAGTTAAGATTCAAAACAAGGCTTTACTCCAAAGATCATGCTCTTCATTAATATATTCCATTAGCGCCCTAGCCTGTTTGGCTCAGTGGATAGAGCATCGGCCTGCAAACTGAAAGGTCCCGGGTTCGATTACAGTCAAGGGCACATGCCCTGGTTGTGGGCTCGATCCCCAGTGGGGGACTTTCAGGAGGCAGCCGATCCATGATTCTCTCTCATCATGGATGTTTCTATCTCTCCCTTACTCTCTAAAATATATATATATATTTATATATATATTCCATTAGCTATATATATTTATATATATATTCCATTAGCTCCAAGACTTTTCCATATCAAATTCTCAAATCATATAGATAACATATGATAGTGGGGGTGGGGATGTATCTGGATGAGTCAGACTTGGTATTGGCTTGAGGAAACTCAGTCTAGTGGAAAAGGCTTGAGGAAACTCAGTCTAGTGGAAAAGACATTGTTGCAATTTAAACTGAAAAACCTGTCCCGTTATTAGCTCCTAATCATGGTAAGTCATGTCATTACAGAAAATGTAATTGGCATGGACACCACTCTGGGTAGCAAAGAGGAAGAGCCATTGACTGCTGGTCTGGTGGATGGATATGAAATACAAACCAATGCTTTCTTAGCACAGTAACTCCAAGAGCCACTGTTCTGAAAGGAGCAAGGATAAATACATGGCAATAGAAGGAAAAGGCTGTCCTTGGCAAATCTTTATTGTGTCCAAGAAATATGAGCATCACACACCTCATCTTTGGTGAGATATAATTACTTCTTCGGTGAACTAATGAGGAATTTAATAGTGATATTCTTCTCTTAGGAATAGGCAATGACTGAGAAGAGTAGGAGCTGAGGGAAAACGGGCCCAAACCAGATACATACAAAGTTCAGAGAGGCAGATTTTCTTTCTTTGAAGATGAAGAAAGAGTAGATTCGCAAAGCAGGGAATGAGAGCATGGGCCTCCGGGATCTGGAAAAAGATGGGGTTAAGACGAAAGGCCAGGGAAACTGAGAAGGGGAAACGGTCCTAAGGGTGGAAATTCCCACATAGGCCACCCTCTTTTGAAGGCTCAAATTTGAAAAGCTTCACTTTTTTGATAAAAGGGACTGCTTAAGATGGTGGCTTCTAGTCTCTGTTTCTCCCACTCCTTGTGAAAAGCTACCTCCACAAGGAACTTTCTATTTTTTGTGTAGTTTCTCATTGGGGTGAGATTAGTAGGGCTAGGGACTCCAAGAAGGGTC
Organism: Myotis lucifugus; assembly: GCF_000147115.1. Taxonomy (NCBI): domain Eukaryota; kingdom Metazoa; phylum Chordata; class Mammalia; order Chiroptera; family Vespertilionidae; genus Myotis; species Myotis lucifugus. The sequence goes on from NW_005871085.1 coordinate 5,250,298, forward strand.
AGACTTCACCAAACCCTGAGTATTTAGGACTGCAGTGGAGAATACATTATAACCATATATAAATTTATTTTTTAATTCAGATATTGCACCATGTATTTTGTATGCCATAGTTTCTCCACTTAATGTTATTTCGTGAGAATTTTCTCATGCCATAAGGTATTCTTTGAAAATATTATTCATGTTACTTCAAAATATACATCTTAGAAATGCATCATAACTAATTAAACCATTTCCTTCTTTGTGGCTATTTTAGTCAAACAAGTCTTATCTTTTAAAATATATTTTTATTGATTTCAGAGAGGAAGGGAGAGAGAGAGTTAGAAACATCAATGATAAAAGAGAATCATTGATCAGCTGCCTCCTGCATGCCCCCTACTGGGGATTGAATCCACAACCCAGGTATGTGTGGTGACCAGGAATCCAGCCGATGACCTCTTGGTTCCTGGGTTGATGCTCAACCACTGAACCACACGGGCTGGGCCTATTTTTTTAATATTATAAATAATGCTGCAGTGAACATCCTTGTACATATATCTTTGCTCATCATCTCTGATCTTATCCTTGGCTTGAATTTCTAGATATTAAGTCACTGGGTCAGAGGGGATGACTTTTCAAGACTCTTGAAACATGTTGACAAATTGTTTTCCCCCAGAAACCTCATCCCTTTATGCTCCCACCAGCAGAGTGTGCAAGTGCCTGTCACATGATACCCTTGACAACTTTCTAGCTGTGATATTTGTTGGGGGTTGGGGCAGGAGGGGGGAGGAAGTTTTACCTAATTAGCCAGAACACATGAAGTGATAGAGCTTAACCATCTGCCAAGAAGAAATTTGAGAAGTTTGGTTTAAACATGGCAAACCTGATTGCATTTGTCACAAATGGGGCACCTGCAGGAAAAGGGGGAGAATTGTTTTCAACACTTTATTTCTATCAGGAGAGAAGGGTTATAAATCTCAGACTTCATATCTTTTGAAAGAGAGTATGTAGTAGGAACTAGCTGCGCTGAGTTCTCTGTGGTTTAATGGAGGAACAGATCAAGATCTCCAATTTTCAGCCCTTAACTGGTACTTATTTATGGGATATTTTGGAAGAAGACAAAGTAAGGTATGAACACCTAGTTTATTTTAATGATATTAGATGACTTGATGGTTTAAACTTCTTAAGTAGTAAAACAAAAGACTTGGAGCTAAAGGACTCTAAAACACCCATTTTGCTAGGCCCCCCAGTGTTATTAAGATTAGACTTTCTTAGTGATCTGACAAATACCTAAAAACATAGAACTTGAAACTGCAGTCATGCTGTTTCTCACTTCTTCAAGGAAGACATTTAGGTTGAACAAGAGGCCTAGAACATCATTTTCCAGGACTCAAAAGAATAAAAAATGTTAGAGATCTAGAGTTACATGGTAGAAATGGTGTGACAGTTTCAGAAGAGATTCACAGACTATGATGCCAATGGACCTAAATTTTCAGAATTGCTGTTACAATGCAAATCATAGGATGTGTCCAAATTAATAAGCATCTCTTCTATTAGTTTTAAGAGGAAGTGATTGATATGGAAAGTTAACTATGTCCAATAAAGAGTCATAGTAAAATTGTGGATGCAAGTATAAAAATCCCAGAACTATCTGGAAATTTATGGCTATGTAATGAAACACTAGACCATATCTTTTTTCATAAAATATGCAAAAAGAAAGCTGAATATCACAATCAGTGATATAAATCTGTAATTAGAATTGCAATGTTCTCTGATTTATAAACAGCACTGTTTTCAAGAATAGTTCAGTCTGATAAAAACTTATATCTTCCCTGAGTTAATAAAAATAGATCAATAGCTAATATTAACTGGGCCTAAAACTATATATTTCTTTCTTAATTAATAAATATGATTCATTTTTTCAAAATATTTATATTATATTTTAATACATCTTAATTACATATTTTTAGACAACCAAAGTTTTTACTTCCCATCGTTGTATTATAGAATGTGATATGTATAGGTGATGTACTGTGATATACACAAACTTTGAAGTGTAATAAGTCTAGGTACAAATCCTGGCTCCATCAATCCATAAAGGTTTCTTCTTGGCCTTTACCATCCAACATGACCTCACTAGGCCTGCCATTCCAATCTCACCTGACACGCTGGGCTCCAGCCACCCAGGCTCCTTGCTGTTCCTCAAGCACCTCAAGCTTGTTTTCCTTTTTCAGCCTTCATTGTTCCCTCTGCTTAAACTGCTCTCCCTCATATCTTCACATCATTTGCTCTCTCACTTTATTCAAGTCTCTTTTTCAAATGTCACCTCCTCAGAGAAAACGTCCCTGACCACTAAATCAAAATAGCTCCCACTTTCATTCACTCATTATCATGTAACCCTACTTTTTTCTTTACTATCTAAAATCATAAATTATATTTAATTATTTGCCTACTTATTTATTTATTCCCCCCCTCCCCAGTAAGCTCTATGACAGCAGGAACCTTCTGACACATAGTGGGTATTTGATAAATAAGCTGAATGCACAATTGAATACATGAATGAACAAATGAAAGCTATGCTAACTCTATATGCAAGTATTTGGGGAGTACAAAAAATAGTACATCTAACCTAAACTTGCAGTTGAATTGGGACATGATCAAAGAAGATTTTCTAGAGTAAGGTAAAATGTGAGCTGAGTTTTGAAGGACACGTAGGGAAGAAGGGACGGATCCTAGGGAAAGGAAACAGAGATGTGAGGATCAGATGGTAAAAGAGACACAGTCTGGAATGACTCAACAATAACAGCAGAAAGTGGCTTCTGTATGGTTGAAGGAGTTGGGTATAATCTCTGAAGCCCTATAAAAGATTTGAGCCCAAAGGTGCTAAAACCATCCTTTCTACCCAGCCCTCATGGCTCAGTGGTTGAGCATCAACCTATGAATCAGGAGGTCACGGTTCAATTCCTGGTCAGGGTCATGCCTGGGTTGCAGGCTCAATCCCCAGTGTGGAGCATGCAGGAGGCAGCCAATCAATGATTCTCTCTCATCATTGATGTTTCTCTCTCCCTTCCTCTCTGAAATCAATAAAAATATTTTTTAATTAAAAATAAAAATAAATAAAAAACATCCTCTCTGTAAATGCCCCAAAAGGTGATCAAAATAATCTAGAATTTCCTTCCAGGAGAGTTTTCAGCAAGATGGAAAATTAAAAACAACATTTATTAGAGAGTCCTCTTTTTTAAAATTCTCTGTGCCCTGCACCTACCTGCCACACCTACTCTCCAACTAAGATCTGACAGAGACTCAAGCCAGCTATCTATCAGGACATCTAATGAGATCCATGATTATAAACCAGATTCTCTGATGGGATTAGAGACAGGTTTTGTATGGTGAGTTCATCTTACATAGCTACATTAAAAAATATCCAATAACTGCTATGGTTGCTATGTGTGTCTTGGCAGATGTTTTAACTGGTAGTTCCCCCACTTCCACCTGCCCCACAGTAACTGACTGCTAAAGATACACTTTCACATATATATTTTTTCATTGCTCCTACAACTGCCATTTTAAGAGCCACATGTCCTCTGTATTTGGAGGGAGAAAGGATACCTGTTGCTTTGCAGCAGGTAAAACGGTCCAAACAAAAACCATATCCATACCCCAAGGAGTTTGTAATCCAAAAGCAAAAATGGACCTGCTATCGAACAGTGCAGAACAACACCCACACAATACAGGCAGATGGAGCATCATATGGCCACCACAACTGGAATTTTTTGTAAACTATCCCCAAAACATTGCTGTTCTTTGAACACTTCCCCGGTTCAAAGTATAGAACACCATCTATTACCAATAAACTCTGAAAAGCCAAATGAGATGTTCAAAGTAGCCTTGAGTAAAGGTCATATTCCAAAAGTGTGCAGACTTAAAAGATAAAGCTTTCTGACAGGAAGCAAACTACTGCCCATGCATATCACCCTCTACCCTCAATGGTAACACACTCCGGAACCTTGTTGTCAGAGGCAAATAGAATTAGTTGACTTTTTCTGATAAGATGCTACTAACCAATGCTTAAATAAAGATCTTAGGTAGCATCATTTGATGGCAAAAAGGAAAGACTTTAGGAATTATTCATTTGACTATGTTCATCAACCATTAACACCCTAGTGCTATTATTGACTACTTTGTTGCTAACATTTGGGGACAGTAAATATAGAGGTAACTGGGATGTGATGGGAAAATCATTGGAATTAGAGTCGGGCCAGGTTTTGATTCCCAAAAAGTCACCTCATCTTTCCAAACTCCACTTTTCTTAACAGTAAAATTGGAGTAATTAATTGTATCTACTTCACTAGACTGTTTAGAAATTAAATGAGATAGTAGACATTAAGGCATTTCCTAAACCAGCAAGCATCAGACCAATGTTAGATCTTGTTATGTAACGTTCATTGCTTCTGTGTTCTCCTAAATTCCCACGGAAGTTTTTCTAATGACTCCACAAGCATTTTTATTTGTCATTGTTTTTAATAGATTTTACTTTATAACCATTTTAGATTTACAGAAAAATTGAGAAAATAGTATAGAGACTTCCCATGTACCTGTACCAAGTTACCCCTAATATTAGCATCTTATATTAGTATGGTACATTTGTTACAATTAATGAACCAGTATTATGAACTAAAATCCAAAGTTTACTCAGATTTCCTTAGTTTTCCCTGATGTCCAATATCCCATGCAATATACCACATTACACTTAGTTGGCATATCTCCTTACGTTACTCTTCACTTTGACATCTTCTTAGACTTCCCTTGTTTTTGATGATCTTGATAGTTTGGGGAATATTGCTCAAGTATTTTGGAGGATGCCCCTCTACCTCAATTTGTCTGATGTTTTTCTCATGATTACACTGTATTTATGGGTTTGGGGAAGATTATCACAGAGGTAAAGTGCCATTTTCATCACATCATATAAAGGGTACATATTATCAATATAATTATGATATTGATGTTGGCCTTGAATCTGGCTGAGGTAGTATTTGTCAGGTTTCTCTAGGGTAGCGGTTCTCAACCTGTGGGTCGCGACCCCTTTGGCAGTCAAACAACCCTTTCACAGGGGTCGCCTAACACCATCCTGCATATCAGATATTTACATTACGATTCATAACAGTAGCAACATTACAGTTATGAAGTAGCAACGAAAATAATTTTATGGTTGGGTCACAACATGAGGAACTGTATTTAAAGGGCCAGAAGGTTGAGAACACTGCTCTAGGGCAGTGGTCAGCAAACCACGGCTCGCGAGCCACATGCAGCTCTTTGGCCCCTTGAGTGTGGCTCTTCCACAAAATACCACGTGCGGGCGCGCACATACAGTGCAATTGAAACTTTGTGGTCCATGTGCAGAAGTCAGTTTTCGGCCTGGGTGAGTCTATTTTGAAGAAGTGGCGTTAGAAGAAGTGGGGGGTGTGGTTGGTCGGTAGGGCAACAGGATACATTGTTTTGAGGTACGTTCACTGAGGTCCACCCCTTCCAACTCTCCCATCCACACTCGTCTATCTGAAACAAGTATGCAAGACGAGTGTGGATGGGAGAGTTGGAAGGGGTCGACCTCAGCGAACGTACCTCAATCAGATTGAGGACCTTTTTAGCAAAGGCCAGCTTAGGAGTACCCTAATTAAGTTAATAACAATGTACCTACCTATATAGTTTAAGTTTTAAAAATTTGGCTCTCAAAAGAAATTTCAATCGCTGTACTGTTGATATTTGGCTCCGTTGACTAATGAGTTTGCCGACCACTGCTCTAGGGTAAAATTACTCTCTTTCCCTCTTTCTGTTCTTTATTCTGTGGAGGAAGTCACCTGATGCAGTCCACACTTAAGAAGTGGGGAGTTACACTTCCCCTCTCTGATTTTATTTTTACCCCCCCCCCCTCCCCAAAATGCACAGTATTTCCAATGGCACACAGCTTGGTCACTTGCAATAGGGAATGTTGGGGCTCAAAGATATTTCCAAAGAACTGAAATGAGCTCACGCTTTTTTGGAAGAAAAACTATAGTAAGAATAGTTTTCTCTCTGTGTCTTGAAAATCAGTCATTTCCCATTTTTAACTTAAAGGAAAAAATGTGTTTACTTTATTAGATTGGCCATTGAATGCTTGAGGGAGCCTGTCCTCTTCATATAGTCCTGTTTATTTTTCTTCTTCTGCTTTCTTGTCTGCACTTTCTTTAAAAGGAGAGCTCATGCATTCATTTCTATTTTAGATTTTTCCATCATGCTACTTCAAATACGTTGCCTGTATAATTTTCTGAGATAAAAAATTAGAATTCAATCTTCTTTCTGAGGGAATATTACCTTTGAAGTTCAGGGAGGCATCAGAATCAAAGTGAAATCTACAATTTACTTCCTTACAACAAATTCTCAGAAGATAAAACTAACAAGATACAAAAGGAAAAATCTGTTTCAAACTGATAATAAACATGCTGTAATGAGTAGAAATAAAGAAAACATGAGGAAGTCATGAATAAAAGTTACTTGCTTTACAATTGCATATCCCTGAACCTTAACGATGCAGGGCAGCCAAAGTATCCAAATCTCCAAGGTCTGATCCAGCCTTTCCTGGGCAAATTTCATTTCTCAAATGCTAGCTTCTGTGGCAGAATAAAAACACAGTGAACATACAATTACATACAGTGAAATCTGACACAAGGAATTTAAATGGACTAAACTAAGTCAATAATATTTGTTTTAAAAGAAAGCTATATGAAGGCAGGTAACGTTTTTCTAAAGATAGTCACATGAATACACAATTCTCGCCATTTTCCCTATCAAAAATATACACATATCCAGGAAAGAAATTTGGCATTCAGCTGACATACCATTAAGACAATCTCTCCCTCTTTTTTTTTTTTTACAAAAAATAATGAAAATTAAAAGTTTTGTTAGTCACAATGTAAAGTATACTGATTTTGGAACTGGAAAGACTTGAACTCAAATTCTAACCTCACCACTTACTAGCTGTATAACTTTACTTGAAAGTTGAGTTACTCAGCTCTCCTGAATCTCAGTTTCTCATCTATAAACGACACACTGGGCCTATCCTGTGAATTATTATAACAATCCTATATAATAAAAGCCTAATATGGTGTCTGGTTGTCCGTTCAACCAATCAAAGCATAATATGCTAATGATATGCTAAGGCCGCTCAACCGCTCGCTATGATGTACACTGACCACCAGGGGGCAGAAAGTCAACCAGTCGCTATGATGTGCACTGACCACCAGGGTGTAGACGCTCCAACCGGTAGGTTAGCTTGCTGCTAGGGTCTGGCCGACAGGGACTAAGTGAGATGGGCCAGACACACCCTGGAACCCTCCTGTCGTCCCTTCCCTGCTGGCCAACATCCCATGTTCTTCCCCAGCCCCGATCATGCACTGGTGGAGTCCCTCAGCCTGGCCTGCGCCTTCTTGCAATCTGGGACCCCTTGAGGGATGTTGGAGAGCTGGTTTCGGCCTGATCCCACAGACCAGACCAATGGTCCCCACTGGCACAGGAATTCATGCACCAGGACTCTAGTTAGATATAATGTAGGTTAGATCCATAGCAAAAACCTAGTTAACACATAGCAGGCTCTAAATTAGAAAGAGAGAGAATATATTATTATTTTTAAAATATATTTTTATTTCAGAGAGGAAAGGAGAAGGAGAGAGAAATAGAAACATCAATGATGAGAGAGAATCATTGATAGGCTGCCTCCTGCACGCCCCACACTGGGGATCAAGACTGCAAACCAGGCATGAACTCAGGACCCTTCAGTCAACAGGCTGACGTTCTATCCACTGAACAAAACCAGCTAGAGCAAGAATATATTATTCTGATCCTCACAGGGTTTATAATCTAGTGGAAGAAATGGATACGAATCAAGAAATTAACCAAAAAATAAAAATACTAAACTTATTAAAATAATTAATTCTATAAAGTGATTTAGAAAAAGGTTTCCCTGAGGAAGTGTCAACTCAGGTAAAAGAAGTCATTACAATAAAGCCCTGAGGAAGAGGGATTAAGACAAGGGAAACAGAATGTGCAAAGTTCCTGTGGTGGGGGAGATGAAGATGCTTCTAAGGATGTGGAGTTGAGTGCAGGCTCAAGGGACAGCAATATGGGAGCAGTTGCAGGAGCCAGGACAAACAGGGTCATGTAGGCCATTGGAAGGATTTTGGTCATTGCCATACGAATAATGCAAAACCACTGAAAGGTTTTGAGCAGAGAAGTGACATTATCACATTTTTAAAAGGCTCACCCAGGCTGCTGTGGGGATAGAGTGCAGAGGCAGGAGAGGATACAGGAAGGTCTGAGGAGGTCAAGGCCACAGGCTAAACAGTGTATGAGGGAGGCACCAGCAGAATAAATGGAGAATTGGCTGGCCCATCTTCTTCCAAATTTGTGTTTTCTAACCTTACATCTATATATATAAAAAGCTAAAATGCTAAGTGTCCATCCAACTGTCTGACTGGTTGCTATGACGCACACTGACCACCAGGGGGCAAATGCTCAATGCAGGAGCTGCAGTGACGCACATTAGCCATTTACAAAGAAACGGCACCACAGTCCTGGTGTTGACAAAACAACACTCAGCTTCCCCAAAGTGGGACACAGGCCCCACCACCACCCCAGAGCGACGCCCCACCAAATCGCAGCCAATGCTGCCAAGTCCCATAGTGCAAAATGTGGCCCTAGTGACTAGCCTCCTAGGAACATGAATTGCTTTATAGCCAGGTGCAAACATTTTACACTTTAACCAAATGTCTGTGAAGTATTTTCCTGTGCCTCATCCCATTTGATCCTCACTGAAGTCCTGGAGTAGGTAGATAGGAGACTAGATAGCAACTTATTTTTTTTTCATTAGCCGGAAAGTTTAGAAATTTGACCCAACGGAAAAGAAGTCAGAAATGGTGGACCTTGAAAATGACTTCAGGTTTTCTCACTGCACAGAATATAGTCAAACACTGCTGCAGTTAAATATTTTACCCTTTGTTCTTCCTGCATGATCTACAATACTAATCTGCTTTGTGTTGATATTTACTGCTGTGTTGCTGACAATTACCTGAAAGAGAAGTTGGGGTGCTTCACTGGGCTGGAAAAAGTTTAGCTAAATCAGTTATTCTATAAATCAAGTTTATTCTATATCTATAAAAGGCTAAGTTGACTCACGCATGCATGATACATATAAAGCTCTTGCTGGCACCAATCGCACGCATGTGTTTCTATCTGTCATTGTCAATCATGAATTTGGTTGACACTTCTATTATAGAGAAATGGTGAATAGCAATCGATATTAAAATATTTCTTCTAAAAAATAAATAAATAAAAAATATTTCTTCTAATTAATTTCCTTTCAATGTGCACGAATCTGTGCACTGGGCCTCTAGTGTTATAATAAAATACTAAATACCTGCAATGAATAAATATAGAAAGCAGGATGCTTGCAGTATAGCTTGTTGAGTAAGAGTCTCCCCAGAAGTCAGCACTTAGGTTTATTCCCAACAACATAATGACACGGAGAAAATGGAGTGAATAGGATAGCAGCATTCATAAGACACATGAGGAAGCAAGAGGTAGTGTGGTGGGAAGGACACTACTGGGAAACTGGATATCCAAGTTCTACTCCCAGCACTGCCTCATCCATTTGGAGTTTTGGACAAACAAGTCCCTTCCTTCTCTTTAGACCAGTGGTTCTCAACCTTGGCTGCACATTAGAATTACCTGGGAATCTTTTCAAAATCCTGATTTCCGGGGCTCATCCTCCGGAAATTCTGTTTCTTTGTTACTAATCTTGTGGCCCACCCCTTAACAAGAAACAGAATTTCTGGAGGATGAGGCCCAGAAATCAGGATTTTTAAAAAGATTCCCAGGTGATTCTAATGTGCAGCCAAGGTTGAGAACCACTGCTTTAGACCATCCCCAACTGTGAAATGACCAAGTGGAACTAGTTGACCTCTAGGGTTCTTTTCAGCACAAATGTTCCTTTCACTATGGAAGACATCTAAGAACTATAAAGACAGTTTATTACAGTGGCTTAGGGTGCAGTTTTTCATGTCATCATAAGAGCAAACACTTAGTAAGTGCTTACCATGTGCCAGATATTGTTCTAAGTATTACATATAAACTGCCCTAATCTTCCCAAATTTTGTGAGTAGGCACTATTAATATCATCATTAACTATCATTTCATAGTTGAGAAAACACAGGCACAGAGATCTTAAGAAACTTTCTCAAGACCTCACAGTTACTAAGAGGCAGAGACAAGATTTGAATATAGTAGTCTAGCTGTGATGAACACATCTTCTTAGAATATCTGGGTTCAACTGGCTCCACTCTTTTCCAGCAGCCTTAGTCTCTCTGTACCTGTGTTTTCTCCTCTATAAAATGGCAAAAATAATAGTTTTTAGCTAAAAGTCTTTTGTGAGGATTAACTGAGGATATACATATAAAATGATTATAAGCCGTAACCGGTTTGGCTCAGTGGATAGAGCGTCGGCCTGCGGACTGAAGGGTCCCGGGTTCGATTCCGGTCAAGGGCATGTACCTTGGTTGCGGGCACATCTCCAGTGGGGAATGTGCAGGAGGCAGCTGATTGATGTTTCTAACTCTCTATCTCTCTCCCTTCCTCTCTGTGAAAAATCAATAAAATATATTAAAAAAATGATTATAAAAACAGTACCTCAAATGTAAGTGCTCAGTAAATGTTATCATTAGTTGGTGGCCCAAGGAAGAATGGACACATACATTTTGAGAAACATTCCTTGGCAAGAATGACTCAGTCTGACCCCAAGTTGTCATGGTTTCCAAGGCAAAGAGGCAAACTTTAAACACTAGGAGACCCTGAAGAGGACAGCTATTGTCTGTTTTGTGTGAAGGACTTTTCCCCATATGTTTATTTTTAACTAGAGGCCCAGTGTATGAAATCCATGCATGGTTGGGTCCCTAGGCCTGGTCGGCAATCAGGGCCAATCAGGGCCTTCTGGTTGCTGGCCAGGGCCTTCCTTCCCCAGCTGCCAGCCAGGGCCTTCCTTTGTTCCGCGCCACCCGCTGGTGGTCAGCACATGTCATAGTGAGCAATTGAACTCCCGGTCTCCCTGTCGAACTCCCGAGGGGACACTTTGCATATTAGCCTTTTATAAATATAGATTATGCCCTTGCTAAACACTTGAAAATAGAAAAAAAAAAAGACATGGTGATGGTAAATAAAATAACCTATGTACAAAATAAAATATAGTTCCTATCCCTAATCCAATATGATCCAAATTAGGTTTGGAACTCCTTAGTGTGATCATGCATGAATTTATTGAATTACAACCAACATTTAAAAGAAGTGAGATAATAGGATAGTATAGGAGTGGAGGGAAAACATCAGCGTGCATTGCAGGTAGTAAAGGTAAGCAATGCTTCAGAAAATGTTTGTTTCAGAGGGAGTTAAGGGGAATATACATTATATTTTTTACTTTGCACAGTTTTAAAAAGGCTTGAATAACACCAAGCTAGATTATTTATTCATTCACCAAACATTCACTATGTGTAATTTGTGCTAAGCATTCTGCCAAGAAATAATTCACAAGAAATAATTAATAGTATTCCAGCAAGGTAAAATGGGGAAAACTGAGACTAAACAAAACCAAACTGAGCTTTATGAGGCCCTGGCCTCCCTTCCTAGGAGAGAAGTGATGTTTAGGAGGGAAGGAATGTTTGAGATTGCTGTGGTATCATGGAAACTATATGGCTGGGAACAGGTAAACTGTCATGGTTGGTGATAAGCTTGGTAAATTGTCTTAGTTTTTAGATTTACTTTGATCAAAAAACTATAACATTTACATGGCCAGAAAACAGGTAAACGGTGAGATATTAATCACAATGTATGTAGCTGATCTGATGTATTTTCTTGCTTTTTGACAGGTTCTTTTCCTCTGGAACACTAGGAGGGGACATAAAGTGACATGGGAGAATACTAGATCCTGTTAGTTCCTTCTCCTGTAGATCCTGCCATTATGGTTAAAAATAGAAGCTGTTAAATTGTGGAAACTGGATATAGTTAAAACCCCACTATAATGAGTACAGGGGCCCCACAGATTGTTAATGAGGCTGTTTGAACTAGCACCTGCTCCTGGAAGAATCTGGTGTGAGCGCATTGGCAGCCAGGCCCCCTGAGTCAGTGAGGGGGAAATGGGAGTGGGGGGAGGGATCTACATGCTGCCTTGCAGGTGTTTTCTGAGAGTCCCTGAATCGGTATTTTATTTTCTGTTTATTCTGTTGCACTCACTCTGTACAAGAGGCTGGGCTAGATGTTAGAGGAGACATAAAGGTGAGAGACACAGCCCTTGCCTCAAGAACATACACAGATGGACAAGAAATTTACACAAGGGACAGAAGCTCAGGGGCAACAAAGTTCAGCACAAGAATAGCGACCTTGGAGTGAATCTTGGTCCTGCCACTTTCTAGCTGTGTGACTTTGGGCAAAGTCACCCTAACCTTTCAGAGCTTCAGTTTCCTTATCTGCAAAGTCAGGATAATTGGATACTTATGAGGAGTAAAGAACAGGCAGGAGTGAAATGGGTTGCATATCACCAAGTGAAAAGTAGGTGCTCAATAATTGAACTGACTACAAAATCAAAGTGCCTGCAAAGAAATACCAATGAAATGCTACAGAGCCTCAGAAGTGGAAAGTATATTAGGAAAAACTTCTTGGATGTGGCATCTGAAATGAACCTTACAGAATTTGTCTGACTTTAAAAGGAGCTAATGTAGTAGGGGGATATATTTTGAGGGAGGAATGGCATAAGCAAAGGCATGGAGACAGAAACAACTGAGGCATTCCAACTAATAGACGTGTTTTAGCTGGAAATTGTAGATACATAGATGAATAAGTCAGTCTCCAACCTCAAAGAGCTCATAGTCCACTGGGGAGACCAACACACAAACTGAAATGGACAGAGCAGAGCGATAGCTCTGTGTAGGGGCTGTGGGAGTCCAGTGGAGACCCCAAGCTAGGGCTGACCGGGTGGTAATGGCAGAAGGTGAAGAGGTTAGGGCAAGATTCTAGGGTAGCAGAGAAAATGCTAACTGGCCCATAACAGTAAAAATGCCAGTCAGGAAAAATCATACTCCACACATAGGATAGGACCTAGGAGTGAAGAACATGATGAAAATAAACACTGGGTTTGTAGCAGAGAGAGAGTAAGAGAGGTGGCCAGGAGCAGGAATCAGAGAGAAAAACGGCAGGATTCTAAAATTTACAGGTGGTGCCATTTAGTGTCATGAGGAAGCCTGGGGTCGGCTGTAAAACTGGTGGCTGAAATGGCAGGAAAGTGAGTCATTGGAGATGAGACATTCAAGGATTGGTGAGATTAAGTGATTTAAAAGATTACTACTGTCCACCAGACTTGCAGACAAAGCAGACCCCGGAGGAAGCTGAGGCATGACTTCTCAGGAGCCAGCCTTCCATATGCAATTTTCCTCTGATAGTTCCTGGGTACTGTTGCCACGGTGATAGTGACTGTCCATGTCATTATCTATCCACCAAGAGTAAGAGAAGCTTTGCAGTCGAGATATTGTTTAACAGATGGAGTGGTTTCTGTTGGACACTAAGTACTGCTACAAATGGAAAAAAATTACTATTGTCTGTTGATGACTCTAAGGGAAGAGATAGAAAAAAGTCTATGTGAAAGAGGTCAATGAGTCAGGTACAAAAATCACCCAGAAGGGAGGGATTGTGTTCTGGAGGGCAGTAGATGATTTAAGTGTTTGAAATGTCCTATATACTTAACAGTGAGCAATTGCTTTAGATTCTTTATAGAGTCTCTAATTGTGTTGGTTAGGATATTTGTTTGGTTGCTGTGACAGGAAGGTCTGAAATAAGTGGCCTATATTAGATGAAGGTTTATTCCTCTGCCCTGTAAATCTGAGTTGGTAGTCCACGGCCAGGTGGACAATCATCCAGGTGCCAGGGTCTTTCTGTTTAGTTCTCCTGCCAACTTACATCTTAGCTCCCAGTGTAACATCTTTATTCCTATTAGCTAGAAGGAAGACTCAATGGATAGCATGACCCACAGTCACTAAGAGTGATCAAAATTCAAGGGGAAAGCAATTAGATTCACCTCTTGGTAAGGGAGTAGCGAGGTCACACTGCAGAAGAGCAGGTGTGGTAGGAGATATTGTTTAGCCACATTTGGATAATATAATCTACCACATGTTATAATAAATGACCTTGAACAGAATGTTGCTCAGCTTAATGAATATGAGTATTCAGCAGAACAAATGGCCTTGAATAAAATGGATTCTATTTACTTATTTTATTCATTTTGATCTATAGAACAACCCTGTAAGGTAGCTGTAATTCACACCCTCGTTTTACAGGGTAGGGAAGTAGGCAACCGCCCCAAGATCCCTGAAACAGTTCATTGTGGAGCTGGGGTTTGAACCTTAGCCTTTTTAACTCCCAAGCTTGTGCTCTTTCCTGGTATGGCACAGCCTCTCTTGACACCCAGGGAGAATGCAACAGAAAAGAGAGAGTCACCTTTGCTATCACAAGCACTCAATAAACATTTGTCGAATCGAACTGAATTAAATCAAACTACTAGAGGAGAATCTTAGCAACAAAATCTGAAAGATGTGTATAAAACTAAAGTTCCCTTTGAAAGAAACACATAAACTAGCTATTGAAATAAGGTCTATGTGAATATTTCTTCATTCACTGGTATCTGCACAACATATATTTACTTCTTTTTTTTTTTTTAATTTTATTGACTTTCTACAGAGAAGAAGGAAGAGGGACAGAGAGCCAGAAACATCGATGAGAGAGATCGATCAGCTGCCTCCTGCACACCCCCCACTGGGGATGTGCCCGCAACCAAGGCACATGCCCTTGACTGGAATCGAACCCGGGACCCTTGAGTCCGCAGGCCCGATGCTCTATCCACTGAGCCAAACCAGTTCGGCTATATTTACTTCTTAAAGTTATTTATTCCCTGCTCCATTCTAAAAGGATTCAGGCATAAGTGTTGGAGTAGATATGTCCATAAAATGAAATAATAGAGATTTTAGCTAGCACATGGGAAATGACCAGTAAATGGTAGCCATTGCCATTGGTAAGAGCAATGGGCAGAGAGCCCAGAGAACTGTTATTCTTTTTTTTTTTAATATATTTTATTGATTTTTTACAGAGAGGAAGGGAGAGAGATAGAGAGTTAGAAACATCGATGAGAGAGAAACATCGATCAGCTGCCTCCTGCACATGTCCTACTGGGGATGTGCCCGCAACCCAGGTACATGCCCTTGACCGGAATCGAACCTGGGACCTTTCAGTCCGCAGGCCGATGCTCTATCCACTGAGCCAAACCGGTTTCGGCAGAACTGTTATTCTTGACTCTGCTTCTCACCAGCTGTGTGCACCTGGGCAGTCCACTGAGCTTCTCTGGACCTGACTTTTCCTCCTCGCCAGTAAAATGAGGAGAATACCAATGATCTCTAAGATCCCTTGCAGCACTAAAACCTAATGAAGACTGAGTACTCTTTTTCTGTCATTTCTTGCATGTCATGATTTACTGAGTTATTTTCTACCATTAAGCAATTAATTATTGAATCTATTAAGTGTAAACTGTAACTGTTAAAGAGCAACTAAGAATAGTTGAAACTGTTAGAGCAAAGGCTCTAATCAAATGTCTCTGAACATATGCTCATGGGCTTACTTGAAAACAGCGCTTATTCATTGTTCTCATTAAAATCTCATGTGATGAAGCATTAGATGTACAAATTCTA
>NW_005871085.1:5266173-5267215 GCF_000147115.1 Myotis lucifugus
TAGTCAATGGCATTACAGCGTAGCTCTCATCCTGACAATGGAACACATCATTTACTTCACAGTTATGTAGAGTAGGTATTTTTTTTAAAAGCACCTCTAAGATCCAGGGACTTAGACGCATGGAACAGACTGTAGAACCTCAGAGGGAAGGCTGAGGAGGGTGGGTGGGTGGGAAGAGGTCAACCAAGGAACTTGTATGCATATATGTATACACAGACAATAGGGTGGTGAAGGCCTGGGGTGGGAGGGAGGGTTGTGTGTGAGAACGGCGGGGCAGGCTAGAAGAGTTCAATGGGGGGAGGGGGGAGGAGACATATGTAATACTTTCAAAAATAAAGATTTAAATAAAATTTAAAAGGCACCTCTAACAAGCTTCGATGTTCAGTCTTTCACCTTCTAACTCCTAATTGTCTTCAAAACCCCAATTCCAGAGTCATTTTTTCCAGGAACTTCCCAGGCCCTCCCTCCTTCCCACCTACTCCTTTTCTCCTAGGCTGGTTTTGCTGCCCTTACTCTGTACTCTCACAGTACCTGGTGCTTCTCTCTATTTTAGCACTTGTTACACTGTGTTACAAAGTACTGTCACCATCTGTCATTTCTTCATCTCTGTCTGCTCAGGCTGTTATCTTCTCAAGAACAGAAGACAACTCTATTGCCAGTAGTTAGCATGAGCCTTAGGCCTAGTAGGTGCTCAATGAATACCTGCAGAATGAATGAATCCTTTTCCCTTTCAGGAGATGTTGATGATGAAGACTCTAGAACAGGGGTGGGCAAACTTTTTGACTCGAGGGCCACAATGGGTTCTTAAACTGGACCGGAGGCCCGGAACAAAAGCATGGATGGAGTGTTTGTGTGAACTAATATAAATTCAAAGTAAATATCATTACATAAAAGGGTACGGTCTTTTTTTTTTTAGTTTTATTCATTTCAAACGGGCCGGATCCGGCCCGGGGCCGAAAGTTTGCCCACGCTGCTCTAGAATCTAGAGTCTAGATGCATTTTCTATCTTACATCAAATTCCCAAATTCCAAATCCCAAATTT
>NW_005871085.1:5267671-5271832 GCF_000147115.1 Myotis lucifugus
ATCTCTATTATTCAGAAACCAAGGCTCAGAGAATTAAAGAAACTTGCTAAAGACCACATGGCTCCTGAAAGACAGAGGAGGGATTAATCTGACTCCACCTAATACCACTCTGCTCCTCCCCTTCTCTCCCCAGGAAGGAGAAGGGGGAGGTGGAGAGTGGGGAAGAAAAAGGTGGGAGTAGGAGGTGGGGGTGGGGTCTCATGATTACTAACCCTGAATTTTAGCCCTTTACCTGAAGGTCAAGTAACACGTGCTCCCCAACAAACTACTACCTCCCTTCCTTCCTGGTCATTATTTGAGCCTTGGAGGTTGCACAGATGCTATTGTTAAGTTGTTTCTCATTAAGAGAGAAATAGGGCGGGACAGAGGAGTAATGTGACAAATCAAATCCTCAGGTCCAACCAACCAGATAAACAAAGAAACACAGGTGCCCTTATAATTAAGGTGCATAATGAGCTTGTAATGCCTTTGTGTGAAGATTCAGGACTTTTAAGGAAAAATAATATTACTTAATACAGGAATTGTCTTTCGAAGGAACAAAGTAAGTTTCTATGCTCTTACTAATTACTTTGCTACATGACATTGGCTATCCTAGAGCCACAATATGCCTTGTAATTGTAAAATTATCACAAATTTTATTTATGGTTTGTATGGGGAAGGAATGTGATTAATATTATACTTTGGAGAATTTAACCTAATTCCAAAACACTTGTATATATGTATGTGTGGAGATATATATATGTATGTCTAAAATATATTTTCAATTGGTAAGAAACAGTTTTTTTGCAGGTAGCATGGTTCTTAATCCTAGGTAATATGCTTTCTTTATGAGATTTTTCATAAGTAGTATTACTTTGCCATATTTGATCATAAAATTGAAGATATATTGTTTATCTTTGTTTGGAATTGTTCAATTGTTTTCAAAAGACCTTATAAATCCACAGAATACATGACAAAGTAAAATCCTAAATATGCCAGATCCTTTTCTTTAAAGAATTCATGGATAAACTGATCTTGCTGAAGTTAAGGCAGAAAGAATTGGCATTTTTTTTTTATATCTTGTGTCTGGGTTTGACGTCTGTTTTAGTAATATAAGCACATGTAAATGCTACATGGGTTTCTTTTAAATGGAGGCAGCTTCCTACTATAAATTCTGACAGATTGTGCATTTACATAACCTTTTGGCATTAATAACAGTATGTTCAGATCTCAATATAAGGATGTGTACTAAAATCTTTATAATAGTGTAAAATAGAACTTGAAATCTATAAAATGTGTAATCAGTTTTAAAAATGCTAAGTATACGAGGCACTATTTTTATTGCTTTCAGTGTTAACTCATTTAATACTCAGAGCAACCTCCGTGAAATCAGTTCTAATATTATGCCCATCTCACAGACAAAAAACTGAGGCACAAAGAGGTTAAGTAACTTACCCAGAATCACAGAGCTAGTAAGTGGTAGTGCTGAGATTCAAGCCAAAGCAGGCTTTAGAGCCCATGCTCATACTAACCACAGAAAATAGCCATATTAGGTTGCTTAGAGAAGTGATTTAAGTAATAAAATAAAGCAAAACTTGCTACAAGGGCTGTGTCTAAATTATTAAAAATTATGTATCAACTGTGTATATCTGTCTACCTATCATCTATCTATCTATCTATCTATCTATCTACCTACCTACCATCATCTAATCTGGTAGTGTGTTAGACTAAGTGCTTTAAGTCCCCCACTCTTGCATTCAATCCTCACAATCACATTATGATATATTCACCTAGCTGTGTAAACTTGGGCAAGTTATTTAATTTCCTTTAATTTAAGCCTCAATTTCCTCATCAGTTGTGGGTATGAGACTGTATACAGAGTGCTTACTTATTATAGTGTCCAGAACAAAGTAAACTCTCAATAAAAGTTATTATTATCACTACTATTTTCAGGCTTAGAAACCCCAAATAACTTGTTCAAGATGACAGACCTTAAAGAAGGCAGAGCTAAGATTTGGAACCCAGGTCTGAGTAATACCCAAACTACAGTGGTTAAGACTCGGTTCTGTACTGTGCTAAACTGTACTGAATTCTTGCTTGCTAGCCCTTGTTTCACTCATTGTAGGTACTTTGATAACAATCAGAGATAGTGATACATTAAAAATTTTGATTCCAAAATAATAAATATTTACTGTTGGTATTTTTTAAAATACAGAAAAGCAAAAGAGAAAAAAATAAAAATCACTCATAATCCCACCTTCCAAAATAATCACTGTTTCCCTTTCAAAAATAGGATCATCCTGAGCATACAATAGTGTTAACTGCTTTTCTCACTTTGAAATATATTGTGAATATATTTCCATGCTAAATAAATATTCATCCACTAGATGATTCTTAATGTCTGCAGAATACTGCATTGTATTGATGATCAGTCTCCTTTGTTGATCATTAAAGACTACAGTTTTTCCATATTTCAACGAATGCTGTAGTAAACAAATATAGTCAAGTCTTTGAACATGTTAATGATTATTTCCTTAAGATAAATTTATAAAAATGGAACTGCTGAGTCAAAGGATGTGCATTAGCAGAATTTTGAGTTAGTATATCTCCATGAGCCCAGGAACAGAACTCTTTTGTGTTGCATGGTCAAAGGACACAGTGGGGAAAACAGCCCTTTTAGCCATTAGAGATTGTTCAATTTTAAGGCTGTGCTAAGAATGAAATCAAAACTTGAATTAAATGAGATAATCCATGGAAAGTGCACATAGTAAGTGCTCAATAGCTAACAGCTACTTTGATTTGTGTGTCTTTTGTCATTCCAAGTCCTTTAAACTACCTGGGCTTCCTCTTTAGTTTATGTGGGTAGTATGAAGGTCTGAATGGATGAACTTCCCCAAACAGGGAAAACTTCAGAATCTCGAGAAATGTGAAGTAAAGCAATATCCCGAGGGTCAATTTTACATCCTGATTCTCTTGACACCTGGGGCAGGTCTTCTCTGGGCCCTAAAGCCTTTACCCAGAAAGAGGCATCGGATAAGATGACTGCTTTAATATTTCCCTTCTAACACTATGATGCTAGGTGAGTTTACTTCACCTCAGAAAAAAACTTCATTTCCTGTATTTTTAATCAAGGTAGATTTTCTTTAGGCAGTAATGGCGTTCTCAACAACCCAAAGATCTGCAAGTCTCTGAGCCTCTAGAGTGGAAGTTTTATCAGTGAGGGCCAAAGAAGCCCCTTTCCTATTTTTAATGATCACATTACCCAGCATGGGACTAATACTTGTGTGGTTTGGGAGGCTACAAAGTAACTAGAACATTTTTACCCCAAATCACATTGCACAAAAGTCTTGGCCATTTTGTTTGGGGCTCAGTGATGTCCATCTCTGTCTCCATTTTTCATTTCGGACATGAATCTTAGACACCAACCAACTGGCCAGGTAAGGCTCAAGGATCCACTTACGGTGCCCACACTCCCTGCCAGGGAAAGACCACCTTTCTAATGCGTCTTGGCCCAAAGGGTAAGATTTCTTCAAAGGGTTCCAAATTGGTCACGTTTGTAAAACCTCAGGACCTAAGCGTTTTGCCCAAATGGTGTTGTAGTATCGGTGGACTTGAACTGCAAAGAATTTTACTTCACTTGAAATTTAAGCACAGGGAGAAAAGGGAGATTTATCCATTTAATTGTTTGAGCATAGACTTGCTGCCAAGCCCAGAACTAGGCGCTGGGGACACCAAGGTCCCTGGACTCCCAAGGATCGGTCCTCGGTCGCCCGTGTCAGGCGCCCCCTGGAGGTGGCGGAGAGGTTGGGGGTGGCGACAACGGCTGGGGGAGCGAAGCGACTGCGCTGCGCTGAGCCGGCCAGACCGCCAGGAGCGAGGGGGCGAGCGCGGTGCGACTCCGCGGACCTGCTCCCGCCGGCCGCGCCTCGCCCAGCCTCCGCCAACTCGAGCCCGACTCGCTTCCCTCGGGAAAGATGCGCCTCAAGAACCAAGGTAGCGGCTCCCCCGGCTGCTCGCGCCCCAGACGCCCCACCCACCCTGCCCCTTCGGGGGTTTGGGGGGCCCGCGGGGGCCCCCGGGGGGGCGAATTGGGTCTGCTTCTGGCCCCCGAGCCCCGGCCCCCCCCCACTTCTCGGGAGGGGGCCCTTGGAGGGAGGGAAGGGGCCCCCCCCCCCCCCCCCC
>NW_005871085.1:5271932-5300223 GCF_000147115.1 Myotis lucifugus
CTGCCGTGGGCAGCTCTGGGCCTCGGTCACTCCGCCTCCGCCTCCCAGACTTCCGGGGCTCAGAGGAGACAACCGAAACGCGGGGCAGCGCGTGCACCCCTCCACCCCACCCTGCAGCCCGAGAAGCCGCCGCCCCGCGCCACGCCCCTTTGCATCGCTCCCGAGCTGTCCTCTGTCCTCGGGGTGGTTTTGCTGAACTGTCTGGTGGCGCCAAAAAGTCCTGGAGGTTTCGCGTGAGCAGGACCCCAGGGTGCTGGGCGAGTGAGCGCGGATCCTCAGAGGGCCCCTCCTCGTGATCCCAGCTAATTGTGGAGAAGCAGCACCCTCCAATGCTTTCCCCGTTCCAACCCCTGTGGACCTGGGCCTTGGGGTATTTCTAGGTGACATCCACTGGGTGTTTCTGATGTATTTAAGCCGTGCTCTTGTTTAGCAGAGAGAAAAGGAGGCTCAGGTGTTGGGGGTGGGGTGGGGTGGGGTATAGTTGTGTGTTGTATATTGTTGTCTCTCTTTGGGCAAGAGGTTGTCAAACGTTTAGGATTTAGTAAACATGCGTCCTAAAGTCTTGAACCTGCCAAAGAATAATTCGTTCTAAAAGGGAGAGAACCCCTCTCCCCCAACATCTGTTAAGGGATTTAGCGAGACCACAGGGAAACCGAGGGGAGGGACTTCTAGAAAACAACTCCAGTTTGGGGGGAAATGAGTCATATTAATTCCCAAGGTGTAAGCTGGTAATTCGCAAGGGTAGTTCTCATAATATCTTTTCTCTGGAGAATCAAATACCCACCTCCCAACAGGTTAGCACCAGTCCTGTGGGTTCCTGAAAGCCTACCTGTGCCCCTTACCTGGCTGCTTTATTTTAGTAGAACCTCTTCTGCATTTGTGCACCTAGTTTTTTTTTTTTTTAATAATAATTGCAAATTGACACTGAACCAGCTTTAACCTCAGTCATTTCAGAATAGGTTTGATGTTTTAAGTGAGAAGTGAATGGAGCTCCATTCATGAAGGAAGTCATCTGTGTGAAGTGTTTTGTAAATGTAAGTGTGTTGAGTTTAAAACACTGAATAAAATTAATGTAACAAGGAATCAAAAGGTTCAATCCAGATGTTTGCCTCCTGGCTTCTCTAAGAAATTGAGGGTGCCATGCTGTGCAGAGCCTGTGGCTCTTCTGTAGAGTGGACCGTGGGACTGTGATTGACCAGGAGCAAGGGGTGGTTGGAGTCCTTTGGTTCCTTTTACAAAGCACTAACCCTGTTGTGGGGTTGATGGGGTTGTGACCCACACACTTAAATAGAGGATTTCCCCCTCTTCTAACTACTCTAAAAATACATGAAGGAGTTCCATGCAGTTGAAGAATTTGTAAGTAATCCTCTTTAATCATCATTAGTATTGGCCTCTGAAACCTTTGCTTGCTTGTTAAGATAAGATACTTGGGGATGTTTGTAATAGAGATGGGGTTGTGAGTTTGAACTAATGGCTTCACTAATACTACTACTTAGTGTGTGTTTCGAATTAACAGAAAACTCCTTAGCATTTGTGTAGAGGTGATACAGTTTCTCATGAGGGATTCTAATTCAGATATTCTTGGTTCAGGTCTGATCCCACCACTCAGATGTTGTATGACCTTCCATGCATAATTAATGTCTTGGTCCTCATCTAGTCCCACCCCCTTTTATTTCAAATAGAGCAGTGGGGATAATACCAACATTTGACAGGTGAATTAAATGAAATACCATGTGTACAGTGCCTAGCATGTGGGCACTCAGTAAATACTTCCATTGTTAACCATCCATAAACAATAGCTATTACCATAACTGCTGTTGTATCTGAGTACCTATAGTTGGGAAGAGAGATTGAGTGCAAAGGGGCACAAGGGAACTCTGGAATGGTGGAAATGTAATATATCTTGATTGGTGCATTGACTATAAGGGTGCATCCCTTGTCAAAACTCATCAAATAAACAGTTAAGATCTGTACATTTAATTACACCTCAAAATTAATTGAAAAAATTAACCTCCAAATGTGTTAAGTACATATCTTTTAGGAAGTGGAAGCTGATATAACAGCCTAATTCTGCATATTCCACAGATTCACTTCCAGAGATTGCTCCACATATATGCAGATCTTTATAAATTCATGTTGGGTCATAGGGAAGTGCCGGAAACCAATTCCAGCATGTCACAATTTCAAGAGTTTCATCAAAAGGCTGATGAGACTTGGGGACTCAACAGGGTTGAGTCACACAAGTAGTCACCTGTCGGGAATGGCTAAAGGCATTTCCCCAAACCTGAATAGGAAACTGATTGTGGCTGCCAGACAGTTAAAAGGCATCTTAATCTACATGTTATTGCCTCC
The DNA here is from genome assembly GCF_000147115.1 of Myotis lucifugus. Taxonomy (NCBI): domain Eukaryota; kingdom Metazoa; phylum Chordata; class Mammalia; order Chiroptera; family Vespertilionidae; genus Myotis; species Myotis lucifugus. Next base: position 5,274,285 of record NW_005871085.1, read on the forward strand.
TACTGGCCAAACACCTGAACAGCCTTAGGCTAATTCCCCCATTCTGACAATGGACTCTGTACCAATCCCTGACCCTTTGAAGTGTATATCTCTGCCTTGCCTCAGGACAAGTTGTGTTAATAAAAAGCATCCGGTCCTGGGGACTGAGAGAACCTAAGGCCTTAGACTTAAGATCTTAGAACTTGGCTCCTTTAGCTAAGCTCCTCTGACCCCCAAAGTCTTTCAAAATTATAGTTCGTCTCTGGACTCTTTATTAGTCTCTGGATTCCTATGTCATCTACGCACAGCCTTCTCCAGATTCCTGAACCCTTCTTGATGCTGGGACAAGAACCCCTGCAGGGAAGGTAGAGAGAAGGAGCACTAATTTTCCAGGTTGTTTTCAGGAGTAATGGTCCATGGAGAAGAATGATTGGCTTGTACCTGGATTATATTTAATTTGAAACTATATGTTATATAAGTTTTTACTAGTAGCTTTTTTTTTCTGGTTTTAACATTTTCTTTTTTTTTCTTTATTGATTACAGTATTAGATATGTGTCCTTATCCCCCCCATTGCCCCCCCACCCCTCCATTCATGCCCTCACGCCCCTGGTATCTGTGTCCATTTCTTAGGCTTATATGCATGCATACAAGTCCTTTGGTTGATCTCTCCCCCTTACCCCCACCCTCCCCTACCTTACCTCTGAGGTTTGATGGTCTGATCAATGCTTCTCTGTCTCTGGATCTGTTTTTGTTCATCAGTTTATGTTGTTCATTATATTCCACAAATGAGTGAGATCATGTGATATTTATCTTTTTCTGACTGACTTATTTCACTTAGCAAAATGCTCTCCAATTCCATCCATGCTGTTGCAGATGGTAAGAATTCCTTCTTTTTTACCTCAGCGTAGTATTCCATTGTGTAGATGTACCACAGTTTTTTAATCCACTCATCTGCTGATGGGCACTTAGGCTGTTTCCAAATCTTAACTATAGTAAATTGTGCTGCTATGAACATAGGGGTGCATATATCCTTTCTGATTGGTGTTTCTAGTTTCTTGGGATATATTCCTAGAAGTGGGATCACTGGGTGAAATGGCAGTTCCATTTTTAGTTTTTTGAGGAAACTTCATACCATTGTCCACAATAGCTGCGCCAGTCTGCATTTTCACCAGCAGTGCACTAGGGTTCCTTTTTCTCGTCATCCTCACCAGCACTTGTCATTTGTTGATTTGTTGATGATAGCCATTCTGACAGGTGGGAGATGGTACTGCGTTGTCGTTTTGATTTGCATATCTCAGACTATTAGTGACTCTGAGCATGTTTTCATATGTCTCTTGGCCTTCCTTATATCCTCTTTTGAAAAGTATCTACTAGTATTTAGGTCCGTTGCTCATTTTTGATTGGGTTGTTAATTTTCCTTTTGTTAAATTGTATGAGTTCCCTGTAAATGTTGAAGATTAAACCCTTATCGGTGATAACATTGGCAAATATGTTCTCCCAGGCAGTGGGCTTTCTTGTTATTTTGTTGATGGTTTCTTTTGCTGTACAGAAGCTTTTTATTTTGATGTAGTCCCATTTGTTTATTTTCTCTTTAGTTTTCATTGCCCTAGGAGCTGTATCAGTGAAGATATTGCTTGGCATATGTCTGAGATTTTGCTGCCTGTGGATTCCTCTCATATTTTTATGGTTTTCCGTCTTATATTTAAGTCCTTTATCCACTTTGATTTTATTTTTGTGTATGGTGTAAGTTGGTGGACTAGTTTCATTTCTCTGTAAGTATTTGTCAAATTTTCCCAACACCATTTATTGAAGAGACTGTCTTGACTCCACTGCATGTTCTTGCCTCCTTTGTCAAACATTAATTGAGCATAGTGGTTTGGGTCAATTTCTGGATTCTCTATTCTATTCCATTGGTCTATCTGTCTGTTCTTGTGCCAGTACCAGGCAGTTTTGAGAACAGTGGCTTTGTAATACAGCTTGATATCTGGTATTGAGGTCCCTCCTACTTTGTTCTTCTTTCTCAAGATTGCTGCAGTTATTTGGGGTCTTTTTTTTTCCAGATGAATTTTTGGAGAGTTCGTTCTATGTCTGTGAAATATGCATTGGTATTTTAATGGGGAGTGCATTGAATCTGTAGATTGCTTTGGGTAGTATGGACATTTTAATGATGTTGATTCTACCAATCCATGAACAGATGGAAGTATGTTCTTCCTCTATCTCTTTTTCCAGTGTCCAAGTACAGGTTTTTTACCTCCTTAGTTAAGTTTATTTCTAGGTATCTTAATTTTTTTGGTGCGATGGTAGATGGAATTGTTTTTTTAGTCTCTCTCTCTGTAAGTTCACTATTGGTGTATAAAAATGCCATAGATTTCTTGTTGTTAATTTTGTATCCTGCTATATTGCCGAATTCATTCATTAAGTGTAATAATTTTTTGATGGAGTCTTTAGGGTTTTCTATGTACAGTATCATGTCATCTGTGAATAATGACAGTTTTATGTCTTCTTTTCCAATTTGGATGCCTTTTATTTCTTCTTCTTGTCTAATTGCTATGGCTAGGACTTCCAGAACTATGTTGAACAGGAGTGGGGAAAGTGGGCATCCCTGTCTCATTCCTATTTTTAGGTGAAATGGTTTTAGTTTTTGCCCATTGAGTATGACGTTGGCTGTAGGTTTGTCATAAAAGACTTTTATTATGTTGATGTGTGATTCCCTCTATTCCCATTTTGCTGAGGGTTTTTATCAAGAAAGGGTGTTGGATTTTGTCAAATACTTTTTCTGCATCAATTGATATGCCTATGTGATTTTTATCTCTCAATTTGTTTATGTGATGTATCACATTTTTTTGATTTGAGGATATTGTATAATCCTTGCATCCCCAGGATAAATCCTACTGGGTATGGTGTATGATCTTTCTGATGTACTGCTGGATCTGATTTGCTAGAATTTGTTGAGGATTTTGGCATATATATTCATGAGTGATATTGGCCTGTAATTCTCTTTCATTGTGTTGTCTCTATCTGGCTTCAGTGTTAGGGTAATGCTGGCTTCATAGAAGGAGCTTGGAAGTGTTCCTTCCTTTTTTAGTTTTTGGAATAGTCTGAGGAGGATAGGTTTTAATTCTTCCTTGAATGTTTGGTAAAACTCACCTATGAAGCTGTCTGGCCCCAGGCTCGTGTTTGCTGGAAGCTTTTTGATGACTGCTTCAATTTCTTCCATAGTTATCGGCCTATTGAGATTTTTAGATTCTTCCTGATTGAGTTTTGGAAGGTTGTATTTTTTCAAAAATATTTCCATTTCCTCTAGGTTGTCTAGTTTTTTTTGGAATAGAGTTGTTCATAGTATTTTTTAACAATCTTTTGTATATCTGTGGGGTCTGTTGTTATTTCACCTCTTTCATTTCTGATTTTGTTTATTTGAGTCTTCTCGCTTTGCTTCTTGGTGAGCCTGGCGAGAGGTTCATCAATCTTGTTTATCCTTTCAAAGAACCAGCTCTTGGTTTCATTGATCTTTTGTATTATTATTATTATTATTATTATTATTATTTTATTTTATTTTTTTGGTCTCTATGTCATTTATTTCTGCTCTGATCTTTATTATCTCCTTTCTTCTGCTCACTCTGGACTTTTCTGGTTGCTCTCTTTCTAATTCTTTAAGTTGTAGAGTTAGATGATTCATTACCATTTTTTCTTGTTTTTTTTTTTTTTTTTTTTTTTTTTTGAGGTAGGCTTGTAGAGCTATAAACTTCCCTCTCAGGACTGCTTTCACTGTGTCCCATAGATTTTGGATTGTTGTGTTTTCATTGTCATTCGTTTCCAGGATGTTTTTAATTTCTTCTTTGATCTTTTTGGTAACCCAATCATTGTTTAATAAAATGCTATTCAGCTTCCAAGTGTTTTCATTTTTTTATTGTTTTGTATTTGTAATATTATGCCATTGTGGTCTGAGAAGATGCTTGATATGATTTCAATCTTCTTGAATTTGGAGAGACTTTGCCTGTGACCCAACATGTGGTCTATCTTTGAAAATGTCCCATATGCACTTGAGAAGAATGTATATTCCGTGGCTTTGGAGTGAAATGTTCTGAAGATACCAATTAAGTCCATCTACTCTAGAGAGTGTTTAGGATTGCTGTTTCTTTGCTGATATTTTGTCTAGAAGATTTATACAGTGATGTCAGTGGGGTATTAAAGTCCCCTACTATGATTGTATTGTTGTTGATCTCTCCCTTGATATGTTCCAGGAGTTTTTTTATGTATTTGGGTGCTCCTGCATTGGGTGCATATATATTTACCAAGGTTATAGCCTCTTGTTGTAGCAGTCCCTTTAGTATTATGAAGTGGCCATCCTTATTTCTTGTTATGGCCTTCACTTTGAGGTCTATTTTGTCATATATAAGTACTGCTACCCCAGCTTTTTTTAAATTTCCATTTGTCTGAAAGATATTGTTCCATCCCTTCACTTTCGGTCTGTTTGAGTCCCTTGTTCTGAGGTGGGTCTCTTGTAGATAACATATATATGGGTCATGTTTTTCTATCCATTCAGCCACTCGATGTCTTTTGATTAGAGCATTTAGTCCGTTTACATTTAAAGTTATTATTGATAGGTATTTGTTTATAGCCATTTTAATTTTTTGTGCCTCTGTTCCTTATTCCCTTTTTATTTCTTCTTTTTACACCAGTCCCTTTAGCATTTCTTGCATTGGTAGTGATAAACTCCCTTAGCCTTTTTTTGTCTGTGAAACTCCTTATTTCCCCTTCAATTTTGAATGATAGCCTTGATGGATAGAGTATTCTTGGATTCATTCCCTTGTTTTGCATCACTGTGTAAATTTCCTTCCATTTCTTTCTGATGTCTTTCTGTTGAGATAATCTAGTGGGAGCTCCCTTGTATGTAACTTTATGTCTCTCTCTCTCTCTCTCACGCACACACACACAGCCTTTAAGATTCTCTCTTTGTCCTGAACTTTTGCCATCATAATTACGAGTCTTGGTGTGGGTCTTTTCCAGTTCATCTTGTTTGGGACTCTCTGTGCTTGTGTGACTTTTTTCTTCCCCACCTCAGGGAAGTTTTCTGACATTATTTCTTCAAATAGGTTTTCTAACCATTGTTCCTCTTCCTGTTGTTCTTGAACCCCTATTATTCATATGTTGCTTTGTTTCATGTTGTCCCAAAGCTCCCTTAGGTTCTCCTCCTGTCATTTAATTTTTTTCTCCAATTGCAGTTCAGTTTGGGTGTGTTTTGCTTCCCTGTCTTCTAATTCGCTAATTTGGTCCTCCGCATCTCCTAATCTACTGTTGAAACTTTCCATTGTGTTTTTTATTTTAGCTATATCACTCTTTATTTCTTCTTTATTCTTACATAAGTTGTTGATTTTTTTCATCCATCTGGTTTCTGAACTATATGACCCTTATTCTGAATTCTTTTTCTGACATATTGCATGCCTCTGTTTCACTTAGCTGCTTTTCTGGCGGTTCCTCCTTTTCTTTTCTTTGGGGGTTTCTTTGTCTCCCCATTTTTGCTCTCACTGAAGAATCTAGGTGTCGAGTCATGCAGCGGTTGCTCCTCGGGTAGGTGCAGGCTGTGTGCGGCTGCTCCTCAGATGAGGGTGGGCTGCTCACCTGGCTGCTGCTTGTGTTGTTGCGGTGCCCTGGGCAGCTGAGTCTACTTTGCCAATTTGGCGTGGATGTTATTCGATTTAGTTGCTCAGTCTATCTGCTCCGGGACAAGGCTCGGGTCACATCTGTCTATTCCACTGCCATTTTGTCTCCTCTTTACTAGTAGCTTTTAAAAAAACGAGATTCAAACATTTTATCAGGAGTGCTCATTTGCATAATATAGGGTGGGGCAAAAGTAGGTTTACAGTTGTTCATATGGAAAATAATACAATAATTAATAAATAATAACACTAAAATAAACTGCGTTTTGTGTATTCACAACTATAAACTTACTTTTACCCTGCCTTGTATGTCTATCCAGTAAGCACAGTTTCTGAAAGGTCATAGTAATTTTCTATCCCTTTTCTTGCTTTCAATAAATTCTTTGCATTGTTGGTAGTTAAGTGAGATACCCAAAGAGCTTTTGCCAGGCATATATAAATGCTAATACATGCTACCTGTTACTATTAAAGTTGATATGTTCATAAACATCTTTCATTTGAAGGTCTGAGATCAACACTATACAGATTTTGATATCAGTAAAGTTGGTGTGAAAGTCTATGAAGTGGAGATAAATTACTAATTAATAAAATATTATAAAAATAAAATCTCACTTATTCAAACAGTGTTCATAAACTTTTCAATGTTAACTCTTAGGAAGACAGACAAAAATAGCAATGGAAACAAAACTTTAATTAGAAGCAAAAAATATGTGCCACAAAGAGTATGTGAACTTGTTTACTCATAGGCAAGCTTCTAAACTTTCCCCCAAGCCTTTTGATTCTTACTTGAGACATAGTTCTAACATATGCTTAGTTACCTAATTTCTGAGCCTATGGCAGATTAGAAGGCTTGGTAGATAGGAGATGTACTGGAAGTTTCAGTAAATGTTAGCTGGAAGTGAGGGACAAGCAAATTACAAAAGTAAGTTTGTTTGTATTTTGTTTATTGGTTTTTTGAGTTTTTTTTTAGAATTCACATATGAGTAAATTCATATGGTATTTTTTGTCCCTGTCTGACTTATTTCACTTAGCATAATATCCTCTAGGTCCATCCATGTTGTCCCAAATGTTAAATTTTCAGTCTTTTTATAGCTGAGTAATATTCCATTATATATATGTACCACATTTTCTTTATCCATTCATTTACTGGTGAATACTTAGCTTGCTTCCATATCTTGGCTATTGTAAATAATGCTGCAGTGAACATAACAATTCCTTTTGAATTAGTATTTGGGTTTCTTTGGATAAATACCAAGAAGTAAGACATGAGAGTTAGTCTTACTATTAGATAGAAACAATAATTGAAATATAGTACCTAAGAATTATCTATTTTGTTGGAAATTTTATTATTTAAAAGGGTTGCATTAAGGTATACTCTGTTTTAATAGGGGAATAGCATATAATGATGCATTTTAGAAACATTTGATATAATTAGAATATAAATTTTGGTTTGTTAATCGGCAAACTTCAGTTATCTGGAAAGTGTACTTAATATGGAATGATTTATTCCCTCATGATACTGCATAAATGAAGAATCCATTGTCATTGGAAACTGAATTTTAAAAATTGCATTGTTCTTTTGTTGCTACGATATAATGAGACAAATCATTCATGATGTATTAGTTTGCTAGTGCCTCCATAACAAATACCACAGACTGGGTGGCTTAAACAATAGAAATCTTTTTCTGCAAAGTCCTGGAGGCTAGAAGTCCAAGATCAAAACTCTGTATTGGCAGAGTTTTTCTGAGGCCTCTCTCCTTGGCAGGTAGATGGCTAACTTCTCTGTCTTCACAAGGTTTTTTCTCTGTGTGTGTCTGTGTTCTAATCTCCTGTTCATATGAAGACGTCAGGCCTACTGGATTAGCGCTCACTTGTATGACTTCACTTTCCCTTAATTACTACCTCTTCAAAGGCCCTATCTCCAAATATGGTCATATTCTGAGGTACTGGAGGTTAAGAACTCAGCATATGAATTTTGTGGAGACACAGTTCAGCTCGTAACACATGATATCTAGTAAAAAGCTAACAAGTCATATTTTAATTCTTGATTTAGAGCAGTTCAATTTGGATCTAAATGTAGTTCTTTGTTGCAGTGAGAAGCCCAAACATATTCATCAGGTACCAACACACACACACACACACACACACACACACAGAGTTACCAACACACACACACACACACACACACACACACACACACACACGTTTTATGTGTGAGACTGATTACCACTGAAGCAGAGTTCAGGTCACTGTCCACCTGAGTTAATGTATGACTGGGTCCACTAAAAATCTTGTCCTTCACTGATTAAGAAAAATGGCTGTACAGTGGCTTCCTAAAGCTTCTGACTGTATAGCACTTTGGGTGATGAAGGTAAGAAGGTTTGGGTTTCTGGAAAGAAACCATTTACCTCTTTAATGCCTTAATACCTAGTTATGTCATTTGAGCTCTTTGTTTGCCTTTCCAGGTATCTGTGCAACAAAATAATTATACTAATCCCTCAAGGCATATTTTCTATATATTCAAGCCATGAATCTTTGGATCCAAATTTGTTACACAGGAAACCTTTGTTCACTCAAATCAGAGCCTGGTGATAGTTTACTCAGAGGTGTGTGCTTAAACTGCCTACTTCAGGGTTTATTCCCCTTACCAGTTTGAAGTTTATCTCGGCTCCACCTGTTTATGCATCACGATGTGATATTTTAACTAAAGAAGAGGAAAATAATCTCTAAACGTATGTTGTGCAAAAATGGTTCCCAGATGCATTCTGTGTGTTACTACCAGTTTGTGCTAATTTGCACAGCCTCTAAACAACTGGCAAAGTGGCTAGTGTTGACGTTGCAGCTACCACAGAGTCCCCAGTTGCTTTAGGAATTTTTACATTTTATTAGCGTAATGACAGAGTTTACAGTTATCCACAGTATGTTAATTACAAACACTTATTATCTATAATACCAGCTTGATGCTTGATCTTATATTTCTTTCATAGAAATGTTACAGCTTTTACATTTAATTATAATGGGGATTAATCACCACTTATATGAGTTTTCACCTACAAGCAAAACATTTGGAACAAATTATAGTTGAGATAAAGCTATTAGATTTAAAATACGCCTACATAGCTTTCTTTTTTAACTTTTAAATTTTCCATTAACTAAAACTTGCTAATGTCATTGAGGCTACTGAAATGATTTCACATGACTGATTGGATGATTGATTGGTTCATTCATTCATTCATTCAAGTAATAATTTGTTGAGTGTCCAGTATAGGTCAGTCTAAGTTGTAGATGCTTGGGGCTACATCAGTGAACAAAACAAACATCCCTGTCCATGGGGACACAAGGAAAGGTAGACATTAAAAATAGCCATAACAGCCTGGCTGGCGTGGCTCAGTGGTTGAGCGTTGACCTATGAACCAGGAGGTCATGGTTTGATTCCTGGTCAGGGCACATGCCCAGGTTGCGGGCTCGATCCCCAGTGTGGGGCATGCAGGAGGCAGCCGATCAGTGATTTTCTCTCATCATTGATGTTTCTATCTCTCTCTATCCCTTTCCCTTCCTATCTGAAATCAATAAAAATATTTTAAAAATAGCCATAACAAATGGGTGCATTATATAGCATGTTAGAAGGTTCTAAGTGCTATAGGGGAAAAAGTAGAGTAGGATAAAAGGACTTAGGAACTTGGTTGGGGGTTGCAATCTTTAATAGGGTGGGGCATTGAGAAGGTGGTATTTGCACAAACTTGATGGAGGTGAAGAAGCTAGCCATGTGGCTATCTGGAGAATAATCAGAGGAAAGACCCTAAAGCAAGAGTATACCTAGAGGTGTTCATGGAATAGCAAGGATGTCAGTATGGCTAGAGAGGAGTGAACAAGAAAGAGAAAAGATTATAAATGAGATTATAAGATTTGAATGCTGAAGAAATATTGTCATGGCTCATTATCCACCAATGAGTAGGTAAACACTTGACTTTTATGCTAAGTACAATGATTGCAAATGTTTGTTGAATGTTCTTTGGCAAATGAATTGGTACTTGTAAGAACTGGTCCTGAGCCACAATAGAAAATGGAATAGGCTTCTAGAATTTTTGTTAATTCTGCTAGTGGCAAAGGTTAGATGTAGAGTTGGGAAAGGAGAAGGGTGGGAAACTAACACAGAGATGTTGGTATGTTGGTGTCTAAGTCCTGCCTGACCATCAGCTTAACTAGGAATTAATTTCTCACTTTACTGAAAATTTTCTTTTCAGTTTGATTTTTGTCTTCATGACTTGAACTTTTAACCAGAAAGAAAAAATTTTAATGTAGGGGATATTAATGTAGGGGATACTCTTGATTTGAAAGTTTGAGGTCTGTCAATCTCAGGAGACTTATACAATATATTGGCATGATGCCTTGTAATTATTATATTTGTGTATTTTGTTTACAGTTTTTAAAGTATTTTTACATATAATACCTCATTTGACCCTCACCAAAAATCTACGTGAGAGGTAGACAACCATTATTACATTTTGGACAAGGTATCTTCCATTTCACCTCTAGATCTACTTTCTACTCTTTTGCTCATCTTTTCAATGACTTGGAAGCTGACATTTATCGACTGCATCAGTGAGCTCCTGCTTCTGGAAGGGTTCAGCCAGTGCTGGCACTTGTAGAATATCTGAGGGCAAAAGAAAAAGTAAGTTTCAGGTATTTTTTCCCCAGCTCCCTCTCTGCTAAGGCTACTGGTTAGCAGTGGCTGTGTGGAGGCCACAGTCTCTATCTATCCTACAGCTACAGTTCATATCTCTCTTCTTTTCTCTCCCCTCCCCTTCTCTCCCCTCCCCTCCTCTTCTCTCCTCATCCAAGGGTTAGTATTGGATCTCCACTATTGCTAGTCCCAGGGTGCTTCATCATCCCTTGATGAATTTTCTTCATTAAACCTACTTCAGTTTTACTCTTTGAGTGTGTGTCTCTATTTCCTGATTGAGGCCCTGACTGATACAGAGCTTTAAAGATGACAACCTAGTGAAGTTGGACAACTTGTGCAATGATAGAAATCTATTAAATGGCAGAGTAGGGAATTGGTTTTGTGACTCAGAAGCATGATCAATTTTTAATATACCACAAAGGAATATATCCCAATTGCTGTATACTGATGGGGCATTATTGATTACTATTTTCTTAATCATAGAAGGGTTTTTACAAAGAGCAGGGCTCTTTAAAAAGAAATACTATTCCCTTTCCTGTCCCCCAGAAACAATCAAACAAACAAATACCTAAACATGTATTTCATGAGAGAAGTATAGAGACAAAATCGGGAAGCATTTAGACTGTTTGCTTTTGGTTATTCATGGTGATGAAATAGTTAATAATCTGTGATTCCTATTTCCATCTCTCTACTGTTTTACTATAAAGTCCTCTTTACTCTACTTTCTAGTCTCTTCCCCTCCAATTGGTCACTAACACAAAGTATTGTCTCTAAAATGTAGAACTGACCTTATCAGGGACATTTCCCTGTCCCCAGCTATCCACCAGATGAAGCCTAAGCTTATTGGTTTATCATTCTCCCCCTATCCTTACCCTTGCCATATCTAACCTCATGGCTCTCCATTTCCTCCCAATGAAATCCTACATTTGCTTCAATATTATTTTCAGTTGACCAAACATGCTTTTCATTTGCTTCTGCCTATGTGATTTGCTGTTTTCTGTGCATACAGTATCACCAACTTTGCCCCTAGCCCCATCATCTGTCAAGAGAACCACTTACCCATCAAAGTTCTATTAGAAAACATCCCATGAAGCCTTTTGGACCCTGCAGGCAGAGGTGCCAGACTTGAGGAAAGAAGCCCAACTCCTTGAGAGCAGAAACTGGGTCTTATTCATTATTGTATTCCCTGAGTCTTGGGGCCTGGTCTAGGGTCCTGGCCTTAGTGGACAATCAACAAATGTTTATTGAGCAAATGACTCAGTTGAGGCTCCTTCAACCAAAACCTCTGCAAGAAAAGTTTTGAAGTTGTTTTTACTGATTTAAATCAAATGTCAGAAAAAATAGGATGAGGATGGGATCAAGGAAGATTAAAAGCAAAAGTTTTGAGTTGCTATCAACTAGAGAGTTCCTAAATAGGGAGTTCATGCTATAGAGTCATGTTTTTGCTGCTAGAGGCCTGAGTAGGACCTTGAACAACTTTGCTCTTTCATCCAACCTTTGGACACCTGTGGTTAACATGTGTTAGTTTGCTCTGCGATTGTAGAAGGGTTTTTCCTCCTTCTAACCCCTGAAGATTGGTTGGCCATCTTTTCCCTACATCGCTGATATTAAATGTCTTTTTGTTCTCATAGCATGAGTTTCTAGACAAAGGATCATCTGGGAAGCAGCAGTTTGAGGATCTCCTTTAGGTCATTGGAACTAGTGTTCCTGAAAGTGCCTGGTGCATGACTGTAATAATAGAAGTTAGATCCCAAGTCTATCTTACAAGGAAGAGTTTTGTTCTACAAACTCTCCCTTTCTACTCAGGCTATCACTTATTGAAGGGGAAAATGATACTAACTGTAATGCTATACTGTAATTTGAGGTCAAATTACTATGTTGTTTAGAGACACGTGACAGAGCTCAAGAAACGTTAGTATACATGGAACAATTTATTTTGTGTTGAAATAGTATTTCTCTCCCCTTCAAGGGCATGACCTATTTTGGGATATTATGCAAGGTTAGAATATTCTTATAATAAAATAATTTCAAGTGACAAAAGTGGTACCAAAACGTTTTTTACCAAATTAAAGTAAGCTTGAATTGTATTTTCTGACTTTTGTTGTGGAAGAGTCACAGTCTACACGGGGGAAGTGATCAGAATAAACTAAAATTTAGTGATCTGTCCTCTCGCTATAAAATGGCGTCATATAGAGTCGCAGTGGACTATGGTCTGCTTTTCTAGATAAGTTCTGTTTTATGGGAGACACTCTCTAATCCATAAGCTAGAGAACAGACTTAATAAATTGCCAAATAAAATTGGAATAGCCAATACTATAATTTTCATAATAACTATGGAAAATTGGACATATATGAGATGAAGTGAAATTCTGCAGGGATGAGGACAGGATAGGACATATAAGAAGAAAAAACCAAACCACAGAAATGTTTGTGATTAGCAGCATTATTACCTTATGTTTGTAGAGCACCCTATCACTTTCCTCTACATTTTTTACATGGGGTTGTATAAAAGAAGCATGAAAATTAAAGAATAAAAAGTAAAAATGGAACTCTGAATTAATAGTAAGAATTCTGAGATAAGTGTTCTTTTTTATTAAATTTTTTGGGTGACATTAGTTAATAAGATCACATAGGTTTAAAGTGTACAATTCTATGATACATGATCTGATATTGCATTGTGTGCCCATCACCCACAGTCAAATCGTTCTGTCATTATATATTTGGCCCCCTTTTCCGTTTCTTTACTGTTCCCCTTCCTTCTGGTAGCCACCATACTGTTGTCTCTGTCTATGAATTTCAGTTTTATATCTTATACATGAGTGAAATCATAAGGTTCTTAGCTTTTTCTGACTGACTTATTTTGCTTATCATAATATTCTCAAGATCTATCCATGTTGTCACAAATGGCAGTATTTTATCTTTTCTATGGCTGAATAGTATTCCATACAAAAAATTAATACACAAAAATATGGTTTATTGAAAAGATTAATAAAATTGACAACCCCCTGTCTAGAAAAAAGAGGAAAAAAGAGGAAAGACTTATACAAACAAAATCAGAAATGAAAGAGGAGAAATTATCACAGATATCACAGATATACCAATGATCATCTAGAATACTATAAAAGATATATGCCACCAAATTCATTAATTAACCTAGAAGGAATAGATAAGTTCCTAGAAATATATAACTTTTCTAGGCTGAATCATGTGGTACTGAAAAATCTAAGTAGACTGATCAATAGTGAAGAAATTGAAACAATGATCATAAACTCCCAAAAAATAAAAGTTCAGGACCAAATGATTTCATTAGTGAATTCTACCAAACATTAAAAAAAGATTTGATTTCTATCCTTCTCAAACTCTCTGTAAAAACTGAAGAAGTGGCAATACTTTCTAACACATTTTATGAAGCCAACATAACCCTGATACCCAAACCTGACAAGGGTAATATACACACAAAACAACTACTGACCAATATATCTGATGAATACAAATGCAGTAAGCCTAAGACTTATTGTCTAGACCAGAGGTCTCCAACCGGTGGTCTGTGGACCATTGGTGGTCCGTGAGGTCCGAAAGGTTGGCGACTGCTGGTTAGACCAGTCCCGTGGGTTAGAAAAAGATGGAGAGAAGGACCAAGAAGAAATGCAAGCAATGAATAATGCATGCAAAATGTCAGCAATTTGTGTTCTAGCTACATGTATATCTTGAAGATGCAATCATCATAACAACTCTACAATAAGAATTATACACCTACAGCAACAGAAGACTATATTCCCACAGGGAATCTCCCATCCTTCATCCTTCATGTTTCTCCCATGTGAAGCCTTGTCAGACAGATCCAGAAGTGCAGAGTAAAATTAGAGCAGACTTTTATCCTGGAGAAGAGTGGAATACGTTTCTTATTTGTCGGGTTAAATAGAAGATCCTCTTGGTTTGAGTGCTGCTCCGGAGTTAGACTGCCTGATTTGAATTTTGGCCACCACTGTTTGCTGTGCAACATTATTGGGGTGCACCACAATTTTACAATCTGTAAAACGGAAATAATATTTACTGCATAACATTATTGTAAGGAGGAAGTGAAATAACCTCTATAAAGTGCTTATTAGCACAGTGCCAGGCATATAGCAAGGCTCCTAGTAGCTGGTTTATTTGTTGCTACTTGTATCAGTTACCTATAACTATATATAGTATAACTAACCACTCTAAAACTCAGTGGTTTAAAATAGTGAGTGTTTATTATTGTTCATGAATATACAAACCAGCTGGGCAGTTCTTTTGAACTCAGTTGGGATCATCCATACATTTGCAGTCAGCTCTGGGGCAGACAGGAAACTTTGCTGATCTTGGCTGGGCTCTCTCCCATGTGTGGGGCCGACGGGCTATAGGCTGTTCTAGAATGGCCTTGACTGGGCTCAAAGGGCTGTTTTCCATGTGGTCTTCATCTAGAATAGCAGTTCTCAACCTGTGGGTCGTGACCCCTTTGGCGGTCGAACGACCCTTTCACAGGGGTCGCCTAAGACCATCCTGCATATCAGATATTTACATTACGATTCATAACAGTAGCAACGTTACAGTTATGAAGTAGCAACGAAAATAATTTTATGGTTGGGTCACAACATGAGGAACTGTATTTAAAGGGCCAGAAGGTTGAGAACCACTGATCTAGAAGGACAATCAGGACTTATTCACAGGACAGTTGAGCAGGATTCCAAGAGAAAGCAAGTCAAAGTAAGCAAGAACTGATACAGTGGGATACCCACTATGTGCTATTGGCCAAAGTAAGTCATAAGGCCAGCCCAAATATAGGCAAATATACGGGAAATGATTGTATCTCTTGATAACAAGATCTACAAAGTCACATTGAAAGGGCATGAATACAAGGAGGTGTAAAGATTTTGGCCAGGACCAGTCATCATGGCTCAGTGGTTGAGCGTCAACCTATGAACCAGGAGGTCACGGTTTGATTCCTGATCAGGGCATATGCCCAGGTTGCAGGCTCAATCCCCATTGTGGGGCATGCAGGAGGCAATTGATCAATGATTCTCTCTCATCGTTAATGCCTCTATCTCTCTCTCCCTTCCACTCTGAAATCAATAAAAAAATATTTTAGAAAGAAAGGAAGGAAGGAAGGAAGGAAGGAAGGAAGGAAAGAAGGAAGAAGAAAGAAAGGGAAAGAAAGAAAGAAATGCCCTAACTGAAAGAAATGCCCTAACTGGTTTGGCTCAGTGGATAGAGCGTCAGCCTGCAGACGGAAAAGTCCCAGGTTTGATTCTGGTCAAGGGCATGTACCTTGGTTGCGGGGACATCCCCAGTAGGAGGTGTGCAGGAGGCAGCTGATCGATGTTTCTCTCCCATCGATGTTTCTAACTCTCTATCCCTCTCCCTTCCTCTCTGTAAAAAATCAATAAAATATATTTTTTTAAAAAAAGAAAAAAAAAGATTGTGGCCAGTTTAGCAATTGCTCTACCACACCACTGTTACATTTCTTCTGAAATAATAGAAACAAATACTTGTACCATGGTTTGCAGATTACAAAGATCTTTTGCTTATAGCCACTAAGTCTTACAATGAGACTGTGAGTTAAGTATTTTTGAGCCTTTAGTATATGCTTGGTACTATCTTAGACACATATTTCTATTTTTACATTTTCTTAGCTTTCCAGCACACATTGATTGCTAACATTTGGGCAGTAAGGTTTTCTCCTCAGCCTACTGGTCTCCTGACTCTTCAAGGGTCATGTTATTTACTTTCATGGTTTCAATGCTCCACTTTTATATAGGGATATTGTTACTCCAGCCTAAACCTCCCAGAGCTCTGTTTTTCTATGTCTAGTTGCTTGTCAGCTAAAGCTTCATAGTTGTCACATGACCACCTCAAACTCAGCATGCCCAGATGTGTAACCAGATGTGCTCTTTTAAAATATGATTATGCTGATAATTCCCAATAAAAATGCTATGAAAATACAAAATACATGTAGTAATTGTTTGGCCCTTCTATGACCTTTGTGTATGACTTTTAATCCCTTAAAGTTAAAAGAGACACTGTAATTAACATTCTGAGAAATACTCTCTGGACAAAAGCATTTTTTATTTGGCCTTAATCTTGGGTTGGTATGGAGGGTCCTGGATATAGATTGGGTAGCCAATGAGGTTAGGAAATTTGATTTTTTTATTTAGGGTTTTAGTGGTGCTACTAAATATAGCATGTCCCATTTTCCCTTTTTCCTCAAACTGTCTCATTGATGTAACATGAAACCAAATAGAACAGTGCCCAACAGCTTGAAAGAGTGAATATCATGTGTTGAAAAGGAATATCACAGTATCACCTGATAAAAATAGCCTGAACCCACCGCAAGCAGAGATTGGTGCAGTCTAGAAGAGTGCATGTTTTTGAAAGGTTTTATTCACTGTCTTACCCCCCAAGAAATTGATAGGTGTTTGCAAAAGTGCTACCAAGTAAAGGATTGATGAATGGGGGGAGGGGAGGGCAATAACCTTTAAAAGTGATGGTCAAGTAATTAGTTGTTAAAAAGGAGCAGCAAAAAGTGTTTATCAAGGCTTTTTATTTTTCCATTATGACCAACCAAATATTTTCATGTTTCTGAGCATTGAGGTAGAGTTTTGACAAAGACAAGATTAAGAAGCCTGAAGAGGAAGTGACCACGTTATTTATTTAAACAACAGGTCTTAACTAAGGAATCATATCATCTATTCATTCAACAGGTATTAACTAAGAAAACACTCTACCTTGGGTATCCAGAGGATACAAAGGTAAAACAGATATAGAGGAGTTTTATACTATGTAGAGAAGACATATCTTTGCATATGAGTATGCATATAAATATTACCACGTTGAAAGGAACAGAAAAATAAGAGTGACATGGAGTTTGTATGTTCTGTCATTTATTTATCTGACAAAAATTCAGTACCTCCTGCATCTAGGCACTGTAGTAGGTGATGGGGACATAGCTTACATTCTAGCAAGGCATATAAATAACAAGCTAATAAACTATTAAATAAAATAATGCAGTTTCAGATCATCAGTAAATGCTATGCCAAAAATAAAATGGGTTAAAGGTGGGTGTTGGTTCAGATAGGTGATCAGAGATGTGTAGAGATGATGTTGGGGAAATAAAGGTCTTCCTGAAATAAAAGATTAGATATGGGAGAATAAGAAGTGTGTTTGGGGAAGAGCAGTCCAGTTGGACTGGTTTGGGGGTGGGTGAAATGGGGTAATAAGGCTCAGGGGAGTTGGTGAACTTGACCTTCTAGTATTTTTGAAGAGTTCTCAAGTGGGAGAAAGCAGGACGAGGCTGGGACCAATGGCTGGAGATTTCAGGGGTTAAAGTCTGTGTTGTCTAATAGTAGACAGAAAGGCTTCTGGCACTATGTTAGAACAGCATGGTCAAGTGAACTCCACAGGGGTGCAGGATGTTGTCTTTTTCATCTCCATATCCTTGTTGCCTGTCCCAGTAAATGGCATCTAGTACATGATCAAGAGTTGATTTTTGAATTGTCTTCCTGAATATCACACATGTGGTTGTGTGAAATCTATGGATCTTCTTGCAAGTATTCCATTGAGATGGCTCTGAATCTAAATGGAGGTCTACACTACGTTTTCCCGAAAAGGATGGCCTATTCCGTTTCAGCATCCCCTTTTGCATTTCATAGGCATTTTCTCTTTCTAGGATCAGAGAGTGGTTTCGTTGTTCATGGAGCTGTACCTGATTTAAACAGGGCATGGTAATCTAATTTCTATTTATTTCACTTACCCACAAACATTTGTTTATTTCAGAGAGAGTCATTTACCCAGGGTTTCGCAGATAGTAATCACTGAGGCCTTGTGTCTCTAAGACCAAGCTCTTTCTACCACATCCTGCTGTCTTATATGAAACAGATTTCATTTCATGCCAGCTCTGTTTATGGATCTCTGCGACATATTTCAATTCCTTTAGCAGCAGCAGCATTTTACCAGCTAAGAGGACTGCCTGCTGTTGATGAAGACCTAGTCACTGTGCTAATGCAGACACCTTACTCTCTGTCCCCTGGTTAATGAAGCCCTCCTGGACCTCTGGGCCCCATTCTTCTCTCTTGTCTCTGGTTGCCTATAGCATTATACCCTGACCCCAACCTCACACTTAGCTTGTTTTCTTATTGTTTCTTCTGTTTGAGTCTTGTCTCCTTAGTTGGTTGTATGTTCTTCTAACCCAAGAACTATGTTTTAAACTAGGAACTCCATTAGTGTTCTGTGCATCACTAGACATGGGTGCTTATGAACTGCTTTCTTGATTCTTAATCACTCATGAGTGAAAGGAAAGTTACAATGAATTCCTTCAGGACAGGGATCATATCATCAAGCATATTTATATTCCTAGCCACCAGTATCTGGCCCAGAGTAGGTGCTCAATAAATGTGTTTTGGATATGTGGCCTTGGTTTCTGTACACGTTGCAGTTTGTTCTTGGCATCTTTTAGCAGCATTCCTTTTAGTGATATTACTTACTTCACCATCCGAGTATTTTAAACATTTCTAAGTCCTTTAAATTTTCATGTTAGGGCTGTTATTAATTAACTAGAGGCCCAGTGCATGAAATTCGTGCATGGGGGGCGGTGGTGTCCCTCAGCCCAGCCTGCACCCTCTCCAATCTGGGACCCCTAGAGGGATGTCCGACTGCCCACTTAGGCCCGATCCCAGGTTGGATCGGGCCTAAACGGGCAGTCAGACATCCCTCTCACAATCCAGGACTGCTGGCTCCCAACTGCTTGCCTGCCTGACTGCCTGATTGCCCTTAATCGCTTCCGCCTGCCAGCCTGATCACCCCCTAACCACTCCCCTGCCAGCCTGATCGACGCTTAACTGCTCCCCTGCTGGCCCGATTGCCCCTAACTGCCCTCCCCTGCCTGCCTAGTCACCCCTAACTGCCCTCCTGTGCCGGCCTGGTTGCCCCTAACTGCCCTCCCTTGCCAGCTGGATCACCCCTAACTGCCTTCCCCTGCCAGCCTTGTCGCTCTCAACTGCCCTCACCTGCAGGCCTGGTTGCCCCTAACTGTCTTCCCCTGCTGGCCTGGTCACCCCCAACTACTCTCCCCTGCTGGCCCGGTCACCCCTAACTTCCCTCCCTTGCCAGCCTGGTTCCCCCCCAACTGCCCTCCCCTACAGGCCTGGTCACCCCTAACAGCCCTCTCCTGCTGGCCTGGTCCCCCCCAACTGCCCTCTCCTGCTGGCCATCTTGTGGTGGCCATCTTTGACCACATGGGGCGGCCATCTTGTGTGTTGGAGTGATGGTCAATTTGCATATTACCTCTTCATTATATAGGCTATCTTCTATGAAGTTTTGTGATTTATTTTTCCTCTTAGATGAATTTGCTAAGTACATAATTGTTACCGGGAAAGCTAGACCAGGCTGGAATTGGTGTATTGGCTGCCACTACTTTGCCAGGCAAGATAGAAGGTGACTACAGCCCTTTGCTGAGACAGCTAGTCTCCGTCAAGCCTCACAAGACCTGGGGGTGGAAGGTATTACTCCATCTTTACAGAGGAAAAAAATCAAGTTGGGATGTCAACTCAGGGACTTTACTTCATATTTGGTCATTTCCCATCCTCTGTATCTTTAAACATTTTAGAAACTTAGAAATTTTGTGGGTGGATGTAAGGAAGGATGTTTGACAAATTCTTTTTTATTGTTAAATAAAGGCTCACCTTGATTGTGAGACCTCCCCCCCACCAAAAAAAAGCTATTTTAATCTCTAATACAGACACAAATGCTCTATTGATTTTTTTAAAGCAAAGTAACAAAACCCATGTCCCTCTTTTTGTGAAAAATCACTATTACTAGGTGTTGTGGTCTGCAAGATGCTAAATAAGGATTCTAGCTAAAATGCTTTGCAAAACTATTTCAATGCAAAATCAATAATATACATGAAAAATTTATGAAAAGATGAATTAAGGATAAAACAACTTACCTTTTACTGAATACACACACAGAGGAAACATTAACATGTAATGTTAACTTCAGTCATCCGCTGGGCTTTGAGATGTAGTGGCTTTGTAAGTGAGGGAAATATCAAGAGCCTCATCTGAATATAATGGTGGCCATGACTAAACCAGACAGGTCACGTGTACCAAAGGCCTAAAGTGCTTAGAAAAGTAGAGCTGTAACACGGGGCCAGACTCTGGACTTCCCAGGCAAGACTCCTGTACCTTCAGTTGCCTTCTGGACATCTTCAGTGGACCACATGAACAAGACTATGAAAAGGTATTTGACTAGTTATGGCTGCAAGGCATCCTGGGTCACCAGCATGGTAGGAGGGAGAGATGAGTGAGCTTGGTGGCCTTCAGTCCAGGTAACGAACTTTGAGAGGTTGTACTGGTAACACTCAGATCAAAGGTTCTGGGGTCATGGCTGTGATCAAAGGTTCTGGGGTCATGGCTGGGCTTCTTTAGTTTATGGGGAAGCAGACTCAGATGTGGACCAGAATGCAGGATGGAGTGCTCTTGGGATCTCCACCAGGGAAGTGGGGAGGAGGGGAGGGAAAGTGAAGGAAGGAAGGGAGAGGAGGAGAGGAGAGGAAGCAGGATCAGGTAGGGGAAGAAGTCGGCTGCAGTACAGTCTCAGTGGAGGCCTTAGCCAACCTGAGTAGAGCTGAAGCTGAGATAGCCCTTGAGAAGTGTTCTGAGTTGGGGTAAGGGTGCCAGGTCTTTCTACCCTATATGGACCAGTCTCTGGATGTGGGATGCCCCAAGAAGGGGGAATGACCTTGGGAGAGATAGCACTCTTCAGTCAGCTCAGGGCTGTCCAGGGCAGTCCTTCAGTCCTGAAGGAGGATCTGGGTGGCTCATCATAGCTTCTACGGCAGCGGAAACTTCATGGGGTTATTGGGAAGCGGACACATGCAAAAGCACACTGTAAAGTGCTAAACAAATGTAAGGTGTTAGTTGCTATTAATATTAATAGTAACATTAGTGGTGCTCAGTAAATACTTCTTTAACAGAGCTGAGTCTATTTTCTTAGAATAGGTCTGTAGTAAGAATCATGAAGTCGGCATAAACCCTTGTTTTTATTCCTCTCACTTCCCCAAAGACACCCTTTCCCCTTGCTCTTCAGTTATTAATCTTGTCTTAAAAGTGCTTAGGCCATCCTATTTTAAAACCTCTAGGGTTGGTTTGATTTGATTTCCTTTCCACTGAAATGACTGTTCTGAACTCTGACCTTAATCCGGGATGGTTAGAGCAGCTGGAAGCACTTTCTTGACTATCTATCCATCTTCACACTTTATATTCCACATAGGCTCAGAGAAATCCTAAGTCCTAGTGCAATTTTTAACCACTGCTACATTAACTATTCCTATCGGTGAGGTTAATTAAACATAATTGAGGGTCGGCCCTGGCATGCCTTACTTTGTACTGACCCTGGAGTCAGTTCTGTCAGCCTGTAGGGCTCAGACATGAGAACACCTTGGCGAAAGCCATCAGTGTGAAAGATGAGATCAAGAATATTGAGCAACTCTGGGTCAATTCCAGGGAACAGCTGCTTATACAAAGAAGTGTGCATAGGAGTTCAAAGGTGTAATGCGCTGTTGATTTCACACACGCTTGTGCGCGCACACACACATACAGATGTACTCAGTTATTCTGTGAATTCATCATATGATTTCTCTCAAACATATATGTATGTGCATATATTTTTTACTCACAAACCTTGTGTCACTTTCCTGCCTAAATGTCTTCTGTAGCCCCCCTAACATCTCCACCATAAAAAATCTAGTTTTAGCAAAGCTCTTTTAGTTCCCTGAATATATTAGAATATTTTATGCTGCTTGTCTTTGTGCCTGCTATTTCCTTTTCCCAGAAAACCTTCTCATTCCCAAGCATCCTTCAGGTCTCAGTTCAAATGTCACCTCGACCAGGCAGCCTTCCTTGGCTTCCCCACAATGCCACAATGACCCTTCCCACTCTTCACTGCCTCTCCTCCAAGACAGTGAGCTGCCAGGTGGGAGGAAAATGAATTTCTGGATCTGTTGTAGAGGTGAGAGGGTCAGGGTGGAGAGAGAGTGAGAGAAGTTATATGCAAACCCCCTTTAATTAAAACTTATATCCTGTAGAATCAATACTCATATGTATGTGTCTTTAAAAGTGTGACTTGATGTACCTTATATTTGATTTTGTTCTTCATTTTAAGAGGAACCAAGAACCACCTTTTGCTCCAAGGACTAGAAGAGCTTTAATGGAGAGGCTTTCTGACTGGAGTAAAACTTTCCCCTGACTGCCCTCTGGTGGAGGTGCTGAAAGAGCCCAGAAATGATAGACAAAAACATCATAAACCTTGTTCCCCAGATTGAGAGAGCAGTGTCCTGGATGGTTGTCCCTTGTTCTCTTTAGTCGACCTACCAGATGTAAATAATTTCAGATTTTTAAAGAAACATGGTATAGCAAGACATGCCTTAAATTAAAAGGCAACTTGTAATTTGTTTTGGGGGAATCAGACAGTTCAAGAATGCTAGGTTACCCGGAGTGAAGGTTATGAATGGCACATGGAGGAAGGTCACCTGTAGTTAAGAGAGGTCTCTGCTGGATGAAGTGGTAGATGCTCACCAGCTTTAACTAATATGTCTGCACAAGCTGAAGAAAGCACTATTGAGGCAGAATACTTCAAGTCCTGTTTGCCCGAGACAGTGGTTCCTGCCATGCCCAGGAATCACCAGCTGAGCTGTGTTAAAACACTGATTTCTGAGCCTCTCATCCAGGTTCTGATCCAATGGGTCAGGGCAGGAGCTCAGGAATCTGCATCTTAATAAGCACCAGCGGGGGATTCTAAAGGATGTGGCCCTCACATGCATTACGATGAGTTTTATAGAGCCATTTACACACTTTTTTATGATTAGGGCAATTCTAATTCAGATATTCTGATGCACTGTCCCATGACAACATTCTTTTTAAACCTCATGTCCTGATTTTTGGCTAAAAAGACATGGTCTTCATTTTGGTACATGGGATTACAATTTAGAGTCAGCATTCCATCTGTAACCATGGAACAGACTTTCCTTTCTCTTTTCCTCCCTCCCTCCCGTTCTGTGTATCTACCTACCTGTTACCCTGGCTGTCTACCTATGTACTGCTGTACCTACCCACTTGTATTTATGAATCAATCTATGCACTATTCCTTGTGCCTAGTGAACCACAGGAAGAGCCACCCTGTTGAAACAGTGGTTATCCTGGAATTTTGGCGTTTTTAGGGGGAAAGGTAAAAGGCACTGGCCAGGAAGTAACCTAACCTGGAGAATAATACCAACTATAATTTCTTGAGCACCTACCAGGTGGCAGGCATTCTACAAGGCTTCTTAGGAACATTGTTACTAACCCAACAAAGTAGTTCACAGGTGGGGACGCTGAAAATTTAAAGAGATTATGTAACCACTTACGTCATCCAGAGTCATCGAGGTTGAACTATAATTTGAACCCAGGATCCAGGTGTGTCTCACTCCGAAGCTCCCTGCTCCCTTTCTCTGGATGAACATAGCTCTAGCTACCTGCAGGTAGGCACCAAAGCTCATCAGACTTTTCTAGCTCCACCAGTCAGTTTCATTCTCATTAAAAATAGAATTTGAGGAGAAAACTCCATTTCCAAGAAAGTAAGTTAGCAAATCAGGAATTTCTCCAGGGCACTGCTACTAACATCTTTCAAGTTTCTGGGAAATCTAAAAATCAATTATATTGAAGTAAAAAGAATGCTTACTGTGATTTTTTAAGAGGTTTCTGAAGGTTGTTTTAAGACCAAACTGGGCAGCAATGTATTTTAATTTTGTATTTTATAGGGAACCTGCTGCATTGTTGACACTCCTGAAAGGTCAATAACAACTTGTTTGATATTTCAAGTTAATTGTGAGTCTCTGCATGTTTGCATAGCTGAACCTTTATTGCTAAAGGTCCCTTATAAATGTTGCATCGCCTTCAGTGTGTGGGGCTGCCTTCAATACCTCGTATGACAGTGGAAATGCATTTGTTGCAGTGAAAAGACATTTGATTTAACATAGTATAGCTCATTTTCCTGTAGCCATCAGAATGTTCTAAAAATAAAGTTTATAATTTTCTGATTATAAAATAAACTTGTTAAAGTGTTAAAAATATAAAACAGTATAAATCAGCCCTAGCTGGTTTGCTCAGTGGATAGATTGTTGGCCTGTGGAATGGAGGATCCCGGGTTCGATTCCAGTCAAGGGCACATGCCCAGGTTGCGGGCTCAATCCCCACTGTGGGCGTGGGGATGCAGGAGGCAGCCGATCAATGATTCTCTTTCATCATTAATGTTTCTATCTATCTCTCCCTCTCCCTTCTTCTCTGAAATAAAAATATATGTTGAAAAAAGAAGATAAATCACCCATAATCTTCTTATTCAAGAGTAATGGTAGTAATAATTTTTAAATGTTCTTTAAGTAAGGCATGCTTACTAGGTGTCAGCCACTGTTAAGATAGGTGACATATTTCTGATTTTATAGATTTGGTAACTAAGGCTTAGGAAGGTTAAATAATTGTCCTCTTAAGTGGTAAGTAGTGAAGGTTGGTTATAGCATTGTGTTCTTTCCTAGTTCCAGAGCAGTACTCTTCTTGTGCTTCTCCCACAAACCACTGTTACCATTCTAGTATGTTTCTTCCAAGTCTTTTTTTATGCACTTTTTTCCATGGCTAACATCATACGGTGAACACAACTATCGACTCTTTTGTTTTCCCTTAAAATAATAGGTTAATCATTTTTCTTTTATGAACTGGCTCTGCCCTCCTCTCTGAATTCATCTCATACATCCTTCCGCCTTGCATGCTATACTCTAGCCACACTGGAACAAGCTAAAAATGTTCTTGCCTGGGATCTTTGCACTGGCCACTGCTTTAACCATTCTTGTCTCAACTCTTAAATAACTAGTATTTTCTCATCCTTTAGGCCTCAGCTCAAATGTACACGCTTTCCCTAAAAATCTGTCTCAAGTAGGTCCTAAGTTCTCTTTCTTAGGTTCCCATGAGTTTCCTTCATGCCACTCATTACAACTTACAAATTGTAAGAACATTAGTTTATTTTATTTGCTTTTTTACTGTATCCTTGTGTCACCTTCATTTTTGTAGGTCTAGCCTATGCCTATACATAATTCTGTACTTTCTGAACATTTTTGTATATAAAACACTTTATTATTGTTTTTTTAAATTTTGTTTTTCAATAACAATTGTTCCATTCAATATCATTTTATATTAGGTTCAGGTGTATATCATAATGGTTAGACAATTATATAATTTATAAGTGAGCCCCCTAATAATTCAAATACTCACCTAGCAGCATACATAGTTATTACAGTACTAGAGGCCCGGTGTACAAATTCGTGTATGGGTGGGGTCCGGCTGGCCCACCCCAATGGGAGCCAATTGGGCCAGGCCAGCAGGGGGGAGGGGACAAGGGAAGTCGGTCACCCCCGGGGCCATGGGAGGTTGACTGGCCCCGCCCACAATTGGGGGCTGGGCAAGCTGGGGAGAGGGGTCGGGGGAGGTTCAGGGGGGCCAATCGGGCCCCTGATCAGGCCAGTTGGCCACCGCAGTGCATGTAATAGCAACCAGTTGTTCCTTTGGTCCGGTCGCT
>NW_005871085.1:5300323-5318182 GCF_000147115.1 Myotis lucifugus
CATAACCGTGACTATTTTGTAACTACCAATTTGTACTTCTTAATCGCTTCACCTTTTTCACCCCGCGACCCAACCCTGCCTCTCATCTGGCAACCATCAGTTTGTTCTCCACAATTATGAATCTGTTTCAGCTTTGTTGTTTGTTTGTTTTTATTTTCTTCTTTAGATTCCACATATAAGTGAAATCATATGGTATTTGTCTTTTTCTGTCTGCTGTTATTTATGGCTGAGTAATATTCCATTGTATATATGTACCACTTCTTTGTCCACTTGTGTATTGATGGGCACTTGGGTTGCTTACATATCTTGCCTATTGTAAATAGTGCTGCAGTGAACATACTGGTGCATATATCTTTTTGAAGTAGTGACTTGGGTTTCTTCGGATATATACTCAGAAGTGGAATTTTGGAGTCTTAAGGCAGATCCTTTTTTAACTTTTTTAAGGACCTCCATACTGTTTTTCATGGTGGCTGCACCAGCCTGCATTCTCACCAACAGTGGACAAGGGATCCTTTTTCTCCACTTCCTCACCAACACTTGTTATTTGTTGATTTATTGATGATAGCCATTCTGACATGTGTGAGGTGATATCTCATTGTGGTTTTGATTTTCATTTCTCTAATAATGATTAATGACATTGTGCATTTCTTCATGTGTCTATTGGTCATTTGTATGTCCTCTTTGGAGAAGTGTCTATTCAGGTCCTCTGCCCATTTTCAATTGGATTATGTTTTTGATGTTGAGCTGTATGAGTTCTTTATAAGTTTTAGATATTAATCCCTTATCAGATGTATCATTGGCAAATATGTTCTCCCATTCATTTTCATTTTGTTGATGGTTTCCTTTGCAGTGAAAAATCTTTTTAGTTTGATGTAGTCCCATTTGTTTATTATTTATTTTGTTTCCCTTGCCTGAGAAGAATACTTTTTTCATTATGATAATGGTTTTCCATGAGTTCAAATGCTGGGTTAAACTGCAAGAAAAATTGTAAGTTTCTTGCAGGTCTCTCTGCCCCCTTGCCAGCTTAATCAGTTTTTAAAGTCCTAGCTAAGTTTACATTCATGAATCCATCACCTCAATAAAGTGGTTTAAAAATGAATGAACACCCATCTGGTGTCGCTCAGTGGTTGAATGTCAACCTATGAACCAGGAGGTCACTGTTGCATTCCCTGTCAGGGCACAAGTCCAGGTTGTGGGCTTTATCCCTAGTAGGGGCAGCCGATAAATGAGTCGATCAATGATTCTCCCTCATTGATGTTTCTGTCTCTCTCTTCTTCCATGAAATAAATTACATAGATATATATATATATATATTAAAAAGAACAAGGGAAAAACATAAAATCATTTTTTAAAAGAATGAATTCATTAAATGGACAAAAAAGAAAAGGGTTAGCTATTTTGATAGGTAACTCAAATGATGCCTGCTCATTGTAGGTGCCCAGGACATTTTTGTTGAATGAAAAAGGGATCTCATTTGATAAGTGGATGATATAAAGTTGACATTTGGCTGGAGTTCCAAGAACATCCAAATCTTTTTCTGACCCCCCTTTTCTGTGAGGTCACACAGAGAAAGGTAAGTGCAGAGAACAATGATAAGGAGAAACACACAGATGAATTCCACCTTCAGCCCTTATCATCTGGACTGAACCTTGCAAAGAATTTCTTCCCTGGGGCTGGGGGTGCCCAGAGCATAAAACCAGAGTTGCCCCTTACCCCTTTCCCCCTTTTTCCCTGGGGCTCAGGGTGCATTGAAGTGGTGAAGAAAGACCTGTCCAGAGCAAAAGAAGACTATTTGCCCTATCATTGCTGGTATAGACCTATCCAATATGATCTCCATATCATCTCCTTGACAGATGATGCACCATTTTTAATTCACATATATTAAATGAACAAAGATTTTACATTTGATAATATTTAATGTGTGGCATAGTAAACAACTTTGTCCTCTGAGGCCATGATCCAATAAAAAGCTTTTGAACCTGACTGGATGAATACGTACAAGCTTCTTTGTTAGATGCGCAGTGGAGGGGAGACAGATACCAAGACCTTCCCTTTCTCAGAATGGTTTTCATGTACATGTTTTTAAAAATATTTGTGAGGTTAAATATTTTCCACATGTTTGTTAACCCGTTGTAAGTCCTTTTTTGTTCATGGGTTTTGTCTTGTCTGTATCTATATGGATGTCTTTGGTAATATATATATGTGCTTTAATTACAAAAATAGTAATTCCTTTGCTTTAATTACAAAAATAGTAATTCCTTTGTTTTATGTCTATGGTAAATGTGTTTCTGCCCTATATTAGACTTACTGAAGTTTTTAATTTACATGTAGTAAATTATATCAATATTTTCCCTGTTAATTGCTTTTATGCCTAGAAAAGTCCAAGATTGGATAAATGGTTACTCATACTTTTTTTCTTATTTTATGTTTCATTAACATGTCTTGTTTTGAAGTTGCCTTTTAATTCAATAAAGGAATGTTAAAATTGAGTTGTATAAATAAACCTGGTTCTGAAGTACCTTCCCCCAAATTGGTGTGAACTTTTTGCCAATTTGGTTTTGAAAAAATAGCTTTCAAAATGAGGTATAACTAGATAAGCTTTAAAGGTATTCCTTTGTTTAGCTCCTTTTTAAAAAAAAAATTTATTTATGCTCTCCCTGCTATCTCCTGGAATAGTATGCAGAGGAACCCTTTAGCATACTAATATAATAAGGATGCTTTTTATGGCTTAAGAGATCTTGGGAATCCTTGGGAAATTGTTCAGTGACTCTCTGCAACAGAATTAATGTTTTTAAGCCAGACGCCTGCATTCTGTGTAAGGGATACATTTTCAGAGCTCTTCTTGCTGTGAGCTCTCCAAACCCCTCCCTCCTACTGTCCTGGGAGTGCTGCAACTCTAACCCTCCCCCACCCCGATAATTGGATTGGGGCCAGAATTTCTTTGTTGTTTGCTTTTCAAAGAGGGAGGTTGTGTATTATATTCTGGAAGGGGTGGGGGCTGCCATAGCACAAGTGCATTGTCTCGGGGGGCTCTGCAGATCCAAGGCCAGTTCTTCATTGTGGGCCCCTCAAGTTTACCCCTTGGCCTTGGCTGTTCTTCAGCTCACGGAGAGAATCCCAAATGCTGATGATCCTGTCTGTTTTTCCCAAGGAGAATACTATTACCGAGGAAGAGGGTGGGCATGGAGGAGCAATCAGTTATCTGTGAGCTTAAAACCAAAGAAAATGCGCCCAAAATTTAAGAATATTTAATTTATCATTCGCCCTGGCCGGATGGCTCAGTTGGTTGGAGCATCATCCTGTACACAAAAAGGTTGTGGGGTTCAGTTTCCAGTCAGGCCATATGCCTAGGTTAGGGGTTCAATCCCTGGTCAGAGTGTGTACCAGAGGAACCGACCAATGTTTCTCCCTCACATCGATGTTTCTCTCTCACTCCCTTCCTCTTTTCCTCCCTCCTCTTCCTCTCTCTCTGAAATCAATAAAAAAATATACTTGGGTGAGTGTTAAAAATAATAAAATTTTTAAAAGAATATTTATTTTATTATTACTTATTTTCCTTATATAGACCCTTTTTGGATAGGAGATTCTTTTCCTAGTCACTATACTTATTTGGATCCCCCAGACAGCCAACCAGAAATGAGATTCTGAAAAAATGAATATGTTTTCCTACTTAAACCAGGTAGGTATAATGAGGAAGCAGTGGCACAGAGAGGGCTGGGATTTAGCCAAGATGATACAGCTGGTTAGTTACAGGGTAAAGGTGCTTGGTATTCATGCCTTCCACTCTAGTACTTCTAATTGCCTCTTTTCTCACAATCCAGGGAAGTATATTTTTACAACTTTTGCTATGGAAAACAGTGTACATCTCCTAGATTGTATTTTTCAAAAAACTTTTAGTTAAAATACCCCCCAAATAAGTATATTTTTATTTTTGTGAAATTCGCCTTAGTGATGCGACTTAAATTGTAACCACCTGATGACCCTGAACTTTCTACCTGAAAGTTGCTATGGACTGAATTGTGTCCCTCCAACATCCATTATGTTGAAACTCTAACCTCTAATAGGACTCTTTGGGGATGTAGGGCTTTTAGGATGTACGTAGGATTAAATGAGGTCATAAGGGTGAAGTCCTAATCCAGTAGGATTGCTGGCCTCATAAGAAGAGGAAGGGGGGGGGGGAGTTTTTCTCTCTTTGCCACGTGAGCACACGGTTGGCATGAAAGTGATTGTAGCTGCAAGCCTGAAAGAGGGTCCCCATCAAAACCCCTGATCTTGGACTTCCAGCCTCCACAAATGTGAGAAAATCCATGACTCTCTGTTTTTAAGCTACTCAGTCGGTGGTATGTTATTATGGCAATCAGGGTTGACTAATACAAAAGTTTTCTTGTGTTATTAAATTCTGGTTTCTAGACCGAGTAGATACTCAAATTACAAGATCATGGAGGATGATCTGTGTTTTAAAAAAATTGTTCTGAAGGTTGTTCCCTTGATGCTCTGGGTATCTTGAGTGCATTTGAGTTTGTGAGCTCTTCAGAGCACTTGCTTCACTTGTAAGAAATAGCTTATTGTTGACTGGAAATAGCCTGGCTCACAAATGGAACTGGTGGATGGAAGCTGGCCTGTCCTCTGCTGAACCAGGAGTGAAAAATGCATTAGCATTGTGATGTTACTGAGGCCAGAGGTCTTTGCTGGGCTGGGTGCTCACTTCTGGCTCCTGAAATCACTTAATTAAAGGCAAACGCACATAATACCTGAACAGCATTACTGTGCTGGTTTTGTCTTCCCTGCCATGCTGAGTTATTCATTAACATTTGTGTAAAACAGTTTTGAATCATAGCCTCCTTTTAGAAGGTCATCCAGCTCATCCTTCCTCTCTGTAGACCAACTCTTCCAAAAGCACCTCTAACAAAATTCTGAGCCTCTTATCTTCCCCACCACACAGCTGGTGCCCTTGCACTGAGGGATCCAGCTGATGTCAAAATTGGAAACAAATATTGAACAATGCAAGCTTAGACAAAGTATGAGATCTAAAAAGGTATGCATGGCCTCAGGCCTCATAAAGTTCTTGAAATAAAAGACGGCCAACTGCTGGTCTGCAGGTCTTAGCAGAATGGTAATGCTACTTCCATAATGTTAACCACCAAATGTCCTCCACTTCTGAGGACAGACAGGCTCCATGGATCACTCAAGGCACCAGAAACTAGGAAACAAGAAAGGGCACCCGCCCACATAGCCAGCCAGCACCTCTCACATCTTCCCACAGACCCTGTTCTCCAAATGCAGCTAGACAGTAGGATAATCAGTTAAACCTTGGCGAGCGGCAGGGATGCTTCAGATCCATTCAAACGACTGTCCTTGGTTCCTGTTCAGGGTTGGCAGTTACTCTGTGAAGCAGGCTAAGTGCAGCCATAGCCCATTTCACAGCCGATGATGCTGACCTAAAGCAAGGCTTGAGGGTTCCACAGCTAATGAATTGAGTAGCTCTCTGACTACGAGCCACCTTGAAAATAAACCAGCTCCTCAAGGATTATCTGACACCCTACTGGGCACCGGGATAAAGAGGAGAATCAGACATGGTCCCTGGCCATGCAGAGCTGTCAACGTAGAAAAAAAGATGGATCCATAAACTGATCATTATAGTGTGAAAAGTTCTGTAATAGAGGCAAGGAAACAAAGGAGGCTATAGGAGCACAGAGGAGGTACCTAACACAGATTCTTAAAAACTGGCCAAATTAAGTTAAAGAGAGACACCATTGTTACTTTAGGAGGTTTCCCTTTCAGATTCCAAGATACTAGCCATGACTTCTAATTGTGATTTAAAAAGAATTTATAGATGTTTTTTGAAACTTTGATTTAATTTCAACATTCTCTCAAGTGTTGGTTTCTTGTGATCATCTTTTTTACCCTTTCTGTAGTTAGAATGGGCTGGAGCCGTGGGTGGGTTTTTTAGTAGATGTCGCCAGGGATGGGAAGGATGAGGCCAGGTGCAGGAGAACACAGCTGCTGGCTAAGGCCACCTGCAGAGGAACAGCCAGGTGGAAACCCCAGTGTCCAAGGGACTCAGTTGTTGGTTTTAAGAGTCAGGAAACCTGGCATTTGGGGCCCCAGCGTGGAAAGCATAGCAACAGGGATTCTGAGGTTGGTGTTTGGGCAGGTGGAGAGACAGGTGAAGGTTGTGAGGAGGTCTGTCCACGGGAAGCTGTTGAAAAGTTCTGGTACTGAGATCGGTGGGAAATGGCAGAGACCAAGCAGGCTCAACCAAAGGTTCTGGAAACCACCCTACCTGAGTCTGTTTCCTCCTGTTTAAAATGACGGCGTTTCTATCAATCTCATAGGGTTGTTATAAGGGATAAATGAAACTCACATGAGAACACAAGTACTTGAGAAAATGTGGCCTTTCCACCTTCCCCCCACCTTTCTTCTAATACCCCCTCCCCTCCTTCCTTCTTGCACTACTCCATTTCACTTTTTAGGAGCCAGTAGTACATAGAGGTATACTAAAATATTCTATACCAAGTGTGCCACCAAGGCTTCTAAGGGAGATGGTGATACAATAATTTCTAAGACGCATAGTCTGATACTGTCATTTGAAAAAATGGAAGCAACAGTCTGTATTAGTCAGAATAGGTGGATTACTGTAGCAAGCAACCCTCAGATCTCAGATGCTTAAGACAGTCAAGGTTATTTCTCACTCATCACAGTTCAACATAGGTCTGCAGGAGGCTGTGCTCCACACAGTCATTCAGGGACTCAACCCATCTCAGCTAGTGGCTCTGCTCTCCTCTAAGGCCTCCCAGTTCTCTCTTGTACCCTCTGCATATACTTGGTCAGCAAGGGAAGACAGAAAATGGAACATCATCCAGAAGTTGTAGGGATCAGACTTAGAAGCGATCACTTCCATCCACACTCCAATCACCAAAACTCAGTTACTCAGCCCCACTATGGTCTAGCTGGGTGGCCAGGCAGAAATGGCCATGGCCAGAGCTAACCCCAAGTTGGGCAAATTATTGGAAAAGTAGTGAATAAGCTCCTCTCCCTGGCGCTATGTAAACAGAGTCCAGTGAGCACTGATTTGGGATGTTCTGTTGGGGCGGGGTGGGGGACATTCAAGCCAGAAGAATGCAGAGGACCTTTCTCTCAGAGATTCTCTGATTCAGTAAAAACAGCAGAAACTCGGAGCCGAATTACCAGCCGAATGTCCGGTGCCTTAAATTGAGTTCTTGGAGTAGAAATAGAACGTTGAATTTTATTTCAAAAATTGTTCTTCCAGCTTGACGTATTGGAGATTTTGAGCACGCACACTCACACCTGGCTGCCCGCCACCTTCTGCCATTGCAGATACGCTTACAGGAAACCGTAAGTGGATCTGCTTTTGATGCTGGCAGCATCTTACTAAAATGGTTTTGCTGGCATCATGGAACAGGAGCAGAATTCAGCTGGGACCAATAATGAGGCTATTTAGAAAGTTCTTTCCTCCACCCCCTGACAAGGCAGATGTGGTGGGGATTTTTCCACTCCCATTCTGTCGATGGTGGCCGAAATTAGTTCAAGGCCATCAAAAATGTTTAGACCTCGAGAGTTGAAACCCCAGACCCATAAAAAGGACAAATCCTCCTTCTCCTATCTAACAAGAGAAAAAGAAACTCACCCCAGAGTCCCTCAGCACAGAGATTTGTCACCTATTTGTTCCGTTAACAGATCTAGAAAAAGCATAGCCCTGTGTCAGTTTGGAAGGAAAAAAAAACTATTGGCCTCCATTAAAAATATTTCCAGATAACATTATTGTGGCTAGTGCTTTCCCCCCATGAAATCATATTATATTGAAACAACATTTTCTATCATCCCGTTTAAAACTCCCAGTCATTATTGCATGAGGTTGAGATTTTATGCTTTATCCCCATTTAATAAACAAGAGTACTTGAGATCCAGAGAGATTAAGTGACTTTCTAAAGGTCTTTTAAGACATGAGTTCAGGATTAGTACCCAGATCTCTACATTTCCAAAATCTTTCACGAGACACATTGTAATCCACTAATGTTTTTTTGATGGGTGTGTGTGTGGGGGGGGGGGGGCACTCCAGGTCATTATAACTGATTCTGTCCGTATGTTGATCCATTCTTCCATCTTCCCATCCACAAACTCTGTTCCAGGCATTGTGCTTAAGATACAAAGATGAATAAGGGTCTTTGCCCTCAAGAAATTCCCAGTTTAGTAGGAGAGATGGACATGTAGATAAATAAATGATGGATACAATTATATGTAAAGACAGGGTACAGTGGGCATGCACATGGGGAAGGAGCAGGATTGAACACAGTGAAAGCATGGTCATTTCTTCCTGAGAAGGTCAGAGATGGTCTCATAAAGGAGGTGACATTTAAGCTGAATCTTAATGACTGTCAGACACTCAAGGGGTATAGGGACATCCCAGGCAGGGCACCAGCTTGTGCAAAAGCATAGCAGCTTGAGAGAATATGGCCATATAAAGATATCCTGTATATTTGGGGATGTTTTTGGAGACTGGTGAACCCCAAGGGGAACCCTGGCAGTATTGCTGGGCTGAAAGTGAAGAATGAATAGTCTGTAATGCTTGTGTTCATCCTTGTTCCTGAGAGCATAGTGACATCTCATTTCTCATAGGGAATGTTTTAGCTCTGATCCACTCAATCTAGTCCTAGATTATATTCTGTTCTTGTTCTCAATCAGTAAACCTGAAAGGTCTTGCTCAAAGGTCCTGAACCATGTCACATTCTTGCTGCATGCCCTATCCCAGCTCTAATAACAGTACATGGTGGGTGCCAAGGAACTGGGTGGTGATTTTAAAATACTCAGAAGTCAAGCAGTGAGCTCAAGGGAATGATATCAGCGTGTGGCATTGTGAGAGAGAGAGCACCGTGGCCTTCAATTCAGTTAGGTAACCCAGCACTGTACCAGTCATGGGTGACAGATGAAGATGGGTTCTTGCCCTCAAAGAGCTCACAGTCTTGAGTGGAAGGTGGACATGGAAAGCAGTAATTGCAATTCCCAGAGGAACGGAGCAATCTGAGGAACAAGTTCTGTGAGAGGTCAAATAGGGAACTGCTAATTCTGTCTGGGGAAAACTGGGAGGCTTTACCTTCTGCTCCCAGGCCATTGTAAACTCCCAAGGCAGGGGATTTGTGTGCCTTGTTTAGTGTTGAATCCCTGGT
Source organism: Myotis lucifugus (assembly GCF_000147115.1). NCBI lineage: Eukaryota > Metazoa > Chordata > Mammalia > Chiroptera > Vespertilionidae > Myotis > Myotis lucifugus. Next base: position 5,309,509 of record NW_005871085.1, read on the forward strand.
GTCTGCCACAAAGTAGATGCTCAATAAATATTTTCTGAATGAATTCATGGGAATTAACACTTTAACTTGATTTTGAGGGATGAGTATGTGTTCACCAAGCAGAAGAAGCAGGGGAAATTGTGTTTCAGGCAGAGAAAATAGCTTGTATAAAGACATATTCAAAAGTGTACATTTTTATTTACCTAACTTGTTTCCCAGATGTAATTCCAGAGCGTGTCCCTGTAGTGTGAGCATCAATGGGTTTTCTGGATAATGTCCTTTTTCTTATTTTTTTCTTTTTTTGCCAAATTCCCCTCACACATTGTTGTGCTAAGTATCTTAGCAAGAAGGTTAATCACACCAGCACATATTAGCCAAGGACTTTGTCAATACCCAGAGGTAGGTATTAAGTTAAGTTGGGCATAGGTAGTGTGACCATGTAAACTGATTTGCCTTAGATAATGCTGGTTTGTGCCTGTTGTCTCTATTATAATTGACAGAGCCTCCTTACTCTCTCAAAAGTGTCTGGGTTTGACCCAGAGAAGGAAGGAGGGGTCTCTTCTCTCAAGCATTAGTCAAGGAAAGTGGTACCAGATTTCAGGAGCACCAATTCAACACTTATTCAGCAGATATTTATTGAATGTGATTTTGTTCTGGATACTCCAGGGATCCCTAAGAATGAATAAGACATGATAGTACGTATCCTGTCTTTCTTATAGCACAGTAAGCACTCTGTGTTTATTGAATGATTATAATGAGTCAATGTATGATACTTAACCCCTCTGCCATAGATGTCCTCATCTGTCAGTGCAGAGGTAACAAGAATAGTACCTACCTTATAGGATGGTTGTGATAGTAAGTGAGTTAATGCATGTAAAGAGCTAAGACTAGTGCCTGACACAGTAAATGCTCCGTAGATAGTAGTTACTTTTTGAAAGTACTTTGCAAATGAAACAGCTACCTATAACTTTCTGCAGCTTAAAAATGAGAAAAGCAGATATTTGGAAGCTTTGTTTAGGGAAGCCTGCATTTTTTAAATTTATTCAACCATTGCTTACTATAAATCAGACAGGAGCTCAAGCCTAGTAGGAGAAACAGACTTGCAAAAGTCTACATACATTTGTGTCATGAAACAACATCCTATAAACTTGTGGAGTCCATTAGAGGCCTGCTGGTTACCCTTCACAGACCACTCATTGAAAATTTCAGCAGAAGAGGGGATGGGCATTGATCAATGTTAATCAAAGAAGCAATGTGATTAGACCGGAATTTTAGAAAGGTCAACTGTGACTGGTAAGTAGTATTCAGTCAAAACTGGAGGAAAGGATATGTTGATGATAATAATCCAGGAGAGAGATGCAGAGACTTGAACCAAGGCAGTAATGGTGGATATAAGTAAAATTAAGGAAATAGAATATACACAGCTAGGTTGTTGGCAGGACTATTGTGAAGCTTATAGACAACTTTTCTTGATTGGAGAGAGGTAGATCTTAAAGGACAAGATCAAAACACCAAGTCCTCTCTGGGTTCTTGTGAAACCTGTGTTGTCGACAAAGAGTGTCCCCACTGTTAATGGTTGTACTTTGGTTTCTGTAAGTGAAGAATATTTGGGAAGTAGATTAATTGTGAAGCTTTAAGACATGTAGAAAACATAAGAGGAATAAGCACTATTACCCTAGGTGTTTTGGAAGCCTCAGAAACAGACATCCCATTTGGAATCTGGGAGAGCAATTATCAAATGCTTTGGATTAGATACACTGGACAAGGAGGCTTGGGCTTGGATGATAGCATTGATACTAGAACCCAAGTCTTTTGATTCCCAATTCACTCTTTTCCCCACTGTAGTCTCATTTAGACTAGACTAGGCTAGTTTTCTCACTGGCTGCTGAGGCCCTCAGAGTGCCCCAGGAAGTGTGTGGGTATGGTATAAATGTTTAGGGGAGCCCACTCTTCTCCCAAACAAAAGAACAGCACTATTTTATTTGTTTATATATTAGGATTTTCATAAACATCTATAATAATAAAAGTATAATAGCAAATAGACCGAGTGTCTGAACAGTGGAACGACCGTCCGGACAACCTTCCAGACGAACCTGGGGCTGCAAGGGCTGAGGCAGCCGGGCTGCAAAGGCCTAATCTTGCACGAATTTCGTGCATCAGGTCTCTAGTTTATTTATTTAAAAAAGTACTTACTGGAAAAAGATTGAAAGTAAACCCTCTGGACTTACAAACTGGCTAAACTGCCTGGTGCTCCTACAGTGAAGAACCACTTACTCTCCTTAAACTAATTTCATATCCTAATATATAAAGAGCCAGGGTCCGTAACGTCCAAAACGACCAAATGGATGCCTGAATGCCAGGCTGCGTGCGCAGAAGGCTCGGATGGGTGGGGACTGGCGAGTGGGCTGAACTGCTGACCTCTCGGTCCCTCCTGGGTCATGGGCACCGCAGTGACCAAGCACTGAATGCTGCTGCCAAGGCGGGTGTGATGCAATTGGTCGGGGGGCCCTGCCATCACCCCACGATTGCCCTGCAGAGGGAGGCCCAGGCCACTGGCCAGGGGGCTCCACAATCGCCTCAAAAAAAGAGGCCCAAGCTACCCAGCTGGAGGCAGTAGGCAGGGCCTCCTTCTGCGGGGTGATCAATCGCAGGGCTCCCTGACTGTGAGAGGGCACAGGCCAGGCTGAAGGACCCCCCCCCCCCCGAGTGCACAAATTTCATGCACTGGGCCTCTAGTATAATATAATCACATAATGATATTATTTTATACACATACTAGAGGCCTGGTGCATGAAATTCATGCATGTGATGAGGGGGTCCCCTCAGCCTAGCCTGCAACCTCTCTAATCCAGGACCCCTCGGGGGATGTCTGACTGCTGGTCTGGTCACCCCCAACTGCCCCCCCTCCACCAGCCTGGTTGCTCCATGCAGCCTGCTTGTTCAGTCGTTTGGTCATCCCTCACTAACCTCCCTGCCGGCCTGGTCGTAGGCAGCCATCTTGTGAGGGCATGAGGGTTAATTTGCATATTACCTCTTTATAATATAGGATACATATACATACATATATTAAATATCAACTAATGTTCCTGTCTATATAAGCAGTAACATTAGTTAAATAATATTTAGTATATGCTGTTGATTCTCTTAGGCATTTGTTAAAGTTTTTCCAGCATCCTGGTTGCATGGAATATGGGAATGTGGGCAGATGATGAATTCATACTTCAGGCTGCACCATTGGCAGTACCCTTCTATTTTTCATATCTTTCACACCATCCAAGCCTTATTGGAGTTCTCTGTGGGTGAAGACCTTGCCAGCTATAGAAGCACGAATTCTGTGTGCAAACCCTCACATCATATTCAATAAATAAGGTTGCAACCAGAGCATTGCCATTTCTAGACATAAAACAATGTCTCTTTTGAGAAAACTCAATGTTTTAGCTCAATGAATTTGTCCTAGAGAGTGACTTCTACTTTAGAGTTTCTGATTTTTAGTAGCATGAACATTTCTAGAGAACAAAAATATCATATTTGGCAGAAATTTCTTTTATCATAAAAGTGATTCTGTGGAGGGATAGAGTCTAAAAGCTCATTTGGGGTGGGAGGGGGGCGGGATTCATCTATTTTTCATTGATTTCTAAGAGAAGCCATAGCTTAGCCCATCATGTGAATATATTCATTTTACTTTAACACATACTTTACTTTAACACATATTTGCTAGGATGGACTCTGAGACAGCCAGGTCCTCAGCTGGAGGAGAACAAAGACAATTAAGGACAGTTCTTGCCCTGGAGTATCTTGAAAACAGCTCAGGGAGACAGACCTGTGAACAACTGTGGTGCTACTCTGGCATGAGGTCTAAGGCAGGAAGAAGAAATTGCTATTAAAGTTCAGATAATGAAACAGCTCATTTTGCTTAGTGAGGTTGAAACCTTGAAGGATGAGTATAATTTTCCAGGGAGAGAAGGCATTCCAAATGGAAGAAACAGCAGGAACAAAGGCATGGGTAGAAGGACCAAATGATATGGGAGAATAGACTGGCATGTCTAGAACTGCATATGTGGAAGGGAATGTTCCCAGATGAGTCAGGAAGCTTAAGTGAAGGTCAGGTCATATAGAGCCTTGAATGTCCTAATGAATAATTGGACTTGATATAAGGAGTGAGGATAATGGAAGGTTAAAAGAGTAACAGAGCATAGTATAATGTGTTTTATAAAAAGTAGTTAACATTTTGAGTACTTAACAATATCACATACTCTGTAATATGCGCCTTACACATCTGATTTAAGGCTCACGACTGTAGCATTATTATTGTCCGCATTTTAAATATGATGACACTGAAGTTCAGTGAGTAGCTGTACTTAGTCAAGGTCCTGGTCCAAGCCCTTGGTTCTAATGCTTTTAACCAGCCATCTCCAGTTCTGCATTTTATTACAATAACACTGGTGAGCAGACTAGATATTGGAACATGATGGTAACCTGGCTCTTCATTTGAGGCAGATTTTTAAATCTCCTTCAGAAGCTTGATTTCCCTTTAGCCAGCATTTTTATACTGTGAAATTAGTTGAAAGTTGGAGTTAATCTTACCAAAAATTTGTTCACTAATTAAAAACTATTTATTTATAGACTTTGACATATTAGAGCTGGTGGAGACTTCAGAAATCATCTATTTTCCTTTCTTATTTACTCAGGAAGATTCTGGTTCAAAGAGGAGAAGTGATTTGCACAAGGTCTTAGAATTATTAGCAGTAGAGATAGAATTGGCCTTGAGGACTCCTGGCTTCTCTTGCTATGTTCCTTAGTGATTTAAAATGGAATTTACTTTCAGGAACACACACTGAACACTTATTGTACATAAGGGCCACTGTTCTAGACATTTTCTTCAGTACAACCCCTTATACATGGGAATGTGTACAATTTCATGTAAGGTGGATGGAACAGTTTGGCAATCTGCTGATACCAAGTAAAAGTTATAGGCAGAAAGAACTGTCTTTTGGTTCCATAGCTTGGAATTGGCACAAATAGATTATGTGGGCTTACATGATAATAATCTTTTAGCAGTGAAGAAATCCATTGAAATTACTGTTCTAAACTCTTGTGTATTTTGTTTCCTTGTGTCCTGAGGTGCCCGTGTGCTAATAGAAAATAAAGAACAAATTTCAAGCAGAAGTTTATATATTATTTGAATTGTAGAACCTTTAAGACAAAAAAAGAGTTTCAAAATTCTTGAACAAGATGGAAGTTTTAATGATATGCAAAACTTGTATGACATACACACATTTTATATCCCTAGCACTGAGCATTGTAGAAGGTTAGGAAACCTTTTGCAGGCATTCTCATTTCACTAACAATGTAAAAACAGTTAAATGTGATGATTATCTGATTATCACATGATCCATTTTATGGATTATAAAGCTGGCAAGGTAGGTATCAAATAATAACATTTGGGGTAAAGTTGGAATTATTTTTTACATTTTTTTTCAAACTGTCCAAAGAACCTTGGGTTGCATGTAATTTAGTTTGTAAAACCATAATTTAGGCTTTAAAACCTGTTCTTCACTCTTCTCAGTAAGGGAGTAAACTGAATAGTGAGGTCAGTATCAATAACCCTTTTAAGAGAGCTTTAGTATAATTTCTGTAAAACCCTAGGATTAATGGTGACTGTAAAATAAAAGTTGTGTATTTGTGAATAATTTCAGAGTAGGACCAGAGTTTTTCCAGGGACTGAAATTTTACAGGAGCCCAGCATCATTATGGTTACCACATAATATTATTTTACAAGAAGCTTAGCATTAAATAGGTATTTGTGGTCTACAAGGCTTTGGGGGTTGTAATGTTAAAACTTCGGTTCAAAAACCTTACATTAAAAAAATACTCATCTTTGTTAAAGATGTTATCCTTTTCAAGGAGGTATTTTGAACTTGAAGCTGCCGTTGCTAAGCAGTTGCTAAGGGAAATGAGCTACTCAGCACTGATGTGTAACTTTACTCTTCTACTTAAAAGTAGTTAAATCATCACCCCCTCTTTCCCTCCAGCTTCAGAGTCAGAGAGGGGAAGAACTAAAAAGGGTCAAGTGGAGAGTTGCCTCTTTATGACAGTTATATAGCAAGCCTTTCTTGTTTTTCGTGTTTTTTTCTTCACCTCCCATATAGAAAGGAAGCAACCTTTCTGTGCATAAGAAGTTGGAAAGGTAAACTAGGCAACTGAGATGGGCAGAGCTTATCATGAATGTAGACTGTCCATGGCTAAGGCAAAAAGAAGCGTCTGAGCACCGAGAGAATTGTTTCTGCTGTTGAACAACCTCAAGAAATGGCTTTTTATAATAACTCAGCATTAAGTGTGACTTGATAAAAAGAAAGTTATGTAGTAATGAATAAAGAACCAGATAATGTGCCCTAAGCATTTGGTTCAAAAGTTTTTCAAAAATATTTAGAATCAATTATTTATGTTCTTTTATTGAATGCCCACTATGTTCCAGGCAGTGGTATTCTATGTGCTGGGGTTATAGGCAAATAACATACAATTTCTACGCTGCAAGCTCACCGAACAGTGTGAAAGTAACAAAGGACTATAATTCATTGAATACAGTCTGTAACAGAATTGTTTAAAAAAAGTTGAATTTTAGTGTTATGCTCACAGTTAAATGTTTGATAAATAAAATTTGGAAAGATTAATGTCTTGGGGCTTTAGTAGGTGATTCCATATAAAGATCAGGCACTGTTTACTCCACTTACGGAGATGGAGAAGGGAATAGCACACAAAATAATAGCAAGCAAAAACATGCCTCTTGTAAGTCTCACGGGACCAGTATTCTTATCACCTGGTGGCAGAATACTGAAATTGCAAGCACAGGTTAGTTTTGTTTTGTTTTGTTTAATTATCACTGTTTTTAATGTCAGCAGATGTCAACAACATTACTCTGAATATTGGTTTCTGAGTACAGAATGAAACAGAATAAGACTGAGATTTCTGTAGATCTACAGTTTTCTACATAAGGTAGTATTTATAGTGAAAAGTGTGGACAATGTTTGGACATATATAAGTTTGAAACCTAAATTTGCCTCTTACTAGCTGTATGATCCTCAGAAAATCACTTAAATTTTCTAGTCTTTAGTTTCCTTTTTGGAAGCCTCAGAGTTGTGAGATTAAATGAGATTTATAGGCAGATTACATAACGTAATGTGACACATAGTGGAGGCTCAATAAATACTAATTCCTGTTTCTTTTACAAAAGTACTTATTGAATAAGAGGTTTGCTCTTCCACACTCATCCTATATAATGAAGAGGCAATATGCAACACACAAGATGGTCGCCCCCATGTGGTCAAAGATGGCCAGCAGGGGAGGGCAGTTGGGGGTGACCAGGCCTGCAGGGTAAGGTAGTTGGGGGTGACTGGGTTGGCAGAGGAGGGCAGTTGGGAGGGATAAGGCCTGCAAGGGAGGGCAGTTGGGAGGGACAAGGCCTGCAGGAGAGGGTAGTTAGGGGTGACCAGGCCGGTAGGGGAGGGCAGTTGGGGCCAATCAGGCTGGCAGGGGAGCAGTTAGGCGTCGATCAGGCTGGCAGGAGAGTGGTTAAGGGATGATCAGGCTGGCAGGCAGAAGCGAGTAGGGGCAATAAGGCAGGCAGGCAGGCAGGCAGGCAAGCGGTTGGGAGCCAGCAGTCCTGGATTTTGAGAGGGATGTCCAACTGCCCGTTTAGGCCCGATCCCAGAGGGTGCAGGCTGGGCTGAGGGACACACACCCCCCATGCACAAATTTCGTGCACCAGGCCTCTAGTCATATTATAATATTTCTCTGTTTATCATTTTAAAAAATGGAAGAGGTTAGAATAGATTCAGAGGAACTGTTGGAGGGGTCTCACTCTAATGAACTTACTGCCATTATCCCCTTCCTGCCCTCCTCCCCCACCTTTGTTTTTATATGAAATATCCTGCATTTTCCTAGACAAATCCTATCATCCTTTAATCTGAGCCTCAGTTCCAGCTTCTTCCATGAACCTTCTCCCATTACTCCAGATGGCATCAGTACCACTGACTATCCTTTATCATTTTTATTTTTCAATTACAGTTGGTGTACTAATACAATGTTATATTAGTTTCAGGTGTACAACATAGTGATTAGACATTTATATACCTTACAAATACAATGGAATATTACTCAGCCATAAAAAAGAATGAAATCTTACCATTCGTGACAACATGGATGGACCTAGAGGATATTATGCTATGTAAAATAAGTCAATCAGAGAAAGACAAATGCCATATTATTTCACCTATCTGTGGAATCTAAACTGAATAAACTTCAACATTTTGTTCTGATACTATTCTTTTAACATTCTTCCTTACACTACTAGAATTGTTGCATAAAAAAGAAAGCTTCTTTCCAAGCAGAATATAAACTCCATAAAGATGGATACTATGACTTGTATTTCTTTTTATTCTTCTCACTAAGAATTTAACACTGAACTTTGCCATAGGACTAAGGAGATGTTTATCTGCAGCAGGTATATTTCATTAGAACTGGAGTAGACCATTCAGACTTTCTTTGTTATTATTGCCTTATTCTCTAATTGATTTGAGAGTCTTTGAGTTGTATCTTCTTCAAAATGATCAGATTATCTTGTAGCTCGGTACTCATTCATAGTTTTTCAACTATTCTCCATATTAATAATAGCTACCATTTAGAGTGCTGCCTCCAC
>NW_005871085.1:5319197-5441327 GCF_000147115.1 Myotis lucifugus
TCCAGAAGGACATCTGGAATGACTTTTGGAAGGTCGTTCAGCTGAACAGTCTAATTAGTATATTACACTTTTATTGTTATAGATATTTCTTTATTTGTGGTTACAGAATTATAACTGAGTCCAGAACTTTAAACAATCCTATATTGAATTATTATCAAAAGAGTATAATCTGGTTAAACACTATATACCCTTCAATGGTATGGTAGCTACTACATACTTCATCTGCTCAGTGGCCTTTGATTGGTAAAGATTTATATTTAGAGTATGATTTTTTTGCTTGTTTCTTCGTTTTTTATTTTTAGTAAAGGTCATCTGAACTGAAATGAAAAATACCCCCAAAATTCCTTCATGGAGGGATCTTCAGAATTCTGTGTATTCACATGTTGACCCTGCTGAGTTTTGTTGGGCTATTTTGAAGGAGATAGCAGTGAAAATTTCAGACGAGACTCCACCAAAATTAGATTTCTTGGATAAATGTGTTTTCACCTTTTTTAGAATTTTGTAAATAAGGCAGTTTTTCTGTCCTTTACATTTTCTTTCCCAGAAAAAACACCCTAGTGCTTGAAGAATGCAGTCAAAGTCACAGTGATTCTGGGAATAATCCTTCTGCTTTTAGCAGAAGGCTTAGTAGCATGGAAAGAAGACGGGAAGATCAAATGTGAATTGACCTTAGGTTAGGTTACCTGCCCAGGTGAGTTCTTGGCAATTTAAGTGGATTAAACAGCCATTTGTCTATATTTCCCACATTGTAGCATTCTTCTAGCTCTTTCCCACAATATGCAGTAGACCAGTGATGGCGAACATTTTGAGCTCGGCGTGTCAGCATTTTGAAAAACCCTAACTTTACTCTGGTGCCGTGTCACGTATAGAAATTTTTTGATATTTGCAACCATAGTAAAACAAAGACTTATATTTTTGATATTTATTTTATATATTTAAATGCCATTTAACAAAAAAATGAGTTCGCGTGCCACCTCTGACACATGTGTCATAGGTTCGCCATCACTGCAGTAGACAGAACTACTTAGGAAGAGGAAGGCATCACACTGTCAGGTCATCCTATATCATAAAAGCCTAATATGCAAATAGACCAAATGGTGGAATGACCAGTCGCTATAATGCACACTGACCACCAGGGGGAAGATGCTTAACACAGGAACTGCCCCCTGGTGGTCAGTGCGCTCCCACAGGGGAGGACCGCTAAGCCAGAAGCCGGGCTCACGGCTGGCGAGCACAGTGGCAGTGACGGGAGCCTCTCCCAACTCCACTGCAGGTGGGTGGTAAGGAGTGAGGGGTCCTAGACTGCGAGAGCCCCAGACTGTTAGAGGAATGTCTGCCTGCTGGCTTAGGCCCGATCCCCGGGGGGAAGGGGGAGTCGGGCCTAAGCCGGCAGGCAGACATCCCCCAATGGGTCCTGGACTGCAAAAGGGTGCAGACCAGGCTGAGGGATCCCCCAGTGCACGAATCTCGTGCACCGGGCCTCTAGTTTATTTCTAAGAGACCATCCACCGTGGATTCCTGACCCTACAAGTGGACTCCATGTCAGGTGCATCTTGTCTCTGCAGTATGTTTGTATTTTCCTATAAAATTTGATATAATGTTTCTACAGGAAAACACACACAAAAAGACAAACCCAGCACCACAATTCATCAAAGGAAAATTATGCTTAAATGCTTTTAAAAGCCTTTAAATATAATATAGCACTGTCTGGGCACACTGAAAAGTATCTTCCCTGAAGGAAGAATGCCAGCAGTTTAGATTTATTGTTCGAAGGAAGAAGGAGAAGATAAAAAGAAATTGAGCCACAGGAAAATGTCAGGTCCTAACCACTGATGACGCTGTTTAAATGGTGTGCCATAATCATATTAGGGCAGAGCACATGAAATTCCTAATCTCTGTAGGACACTGAGAAGGACCAGCAATGTGTGTGTGTGTGTGTGTGTGTGTGTGTGTGTGTGTGTGTATTTGTGAGTGTCTGTTTGCTCTACCTTCCCACCCCATTTTGCTAATTCAATTGAGGGGCAAGAAGGGGTAATCCAGACACCCGGAACAGGAGGCAAAGGTCCGCAGCTGTGCTCGGAGGGACTGGTGTGAAGAGAGAGAGGCTCAGTCTGACTTGGAGTTTTGTGCTATGCACGTGAATGCTCTGGAACTGCCCTAATCGACTGAAAATGAGCCGGCTACGGTCATATGGAACAGGTCTGTTTAGCCACATCACTGGGTAGCATGGCAGATGGTAGACCGTCAATGGGTGGTATTGATTGGCTGGATTTGCCTCAGGGTAACAAGACTATGGGTCCTTAAAAACCCGCTTCATCTTATTTTCCTTTGTGCAGCTATGTACAGTTGTGGTTTTCTTTTCTCACTCACACAGCCCCTGGTATTTTTTCCTCTTTTTAAGCCTCCCCTGGTAATCAAAATAGAGAGGTTACCTTGAGATGAATACTCTTTAAATTATCACCAAGGCACAAAACTCGAGAATTTTTTATTTACTAGGCTGATTACATTTTAATGTTTGAAGAAAGTAACATTTTTTAATTAGTGCTTAAGACATATGGTGAGTGTACAAATTAGCTTATTTCATACAACCAGAATTTGATGAGAGCAACTCCTTCTCACTCCCCAATTAAAAATTGTCACTTGAAACTTAATATATGCGAGGAGGTAAATGGTATTAGGTGATGCAGCCTTGACTTAAGATGAAGGAGACAGTCCCTGTTGGGTGAGCGCTAAATGTTGCTTAAACAAATGGGCTGGAAAAATACTAGTATCAACATCCGCGTTTGCAAGAGGATGTGGAAGTTCCAAGGCTTTAATTTTGTTCAGCCAAGAAAACAAAATCCCAGGTATCTGTGTGGGTTCGTTTCTCTTTTGGATATGCTGGAACGTACAATGGTGCTTGCATGCTCTGTCAGTAATAAAATCCTCCTTAAAATCAGGCCCTATAACAATATAAGTGATGAGATTTATTTTTGTTCAGGTGTTTCTTTATCTTTTCAGCATCCCCCTCCATCACCTGGGGCTTTCAACCTGGGACATTCTATTTGTTCCTGGCAGAGGAGCAGATTAATTGGAATAGAAATGTACAAAGGAGACACCAACTTAGCTATACATCCAAAATAGTTCACCACAGAAATGTTCCACTTCGAGGCTGATCTGAGAGGAAAAGAACAGCAGTGGGGAGAGATATGTGATCAGTTTGCTCTTGTGGTTGTTTATCACTATTTGTATAACTGTGTTTTTTGAAGAGATGCTTAGGATTTTTGTTGTGTGTTTTTTTGTTTTGTTTTCAGTGTCTTTGCTTTGAAGCTTTTGGTTATTTCCCATCATGAAAGACCATATCAAATAAACCTAATAGTTTATTCAGAAGAAAAGTTGCACCCTTAAACTCTTGTCTCCATCTTATATGTGCTTTGTCAATATGCATATTTTTGAATTGGGTTTTTATCACATGAGTCAATATTTTTCTCTTTTTGCTAAAGGAAAGTATTTCCATGGAGTGTTTGATTTTCCCCCTTGCTCTGCGTTGATTGGATTTTCCTTATTCATCCTTTGCTGAATGAAACAAAGCTTGTGTGTGCCTCATTCTTCACAGTTCTTTTTAGAATTGGTGGGGTATTTTGTTTTGTTTTCTTACTATAAGTCTGGAGAAGGGATTTTATTAATTTATTTTGTCAAGATACAGAGAGAGAGAGACAAGACAAGGTGCCTATTAGAATGCTGGCATTTCTCATGTCACATCCTATACCCAAAAGCTATTCCAAAGGAAAAAAAAAATCACGATCTTTCAGGATGGTTCATTTGAATCCGTGCACTCTACCCACCTGGTGGTTATATAGTGAACTGTTACTTTAAAGAGTAGTTTAAACACCAGCCATGTTTGGGGCAGGCTGCTCTTGCAAAGAGAGCAGTACATATAACAGGAGTCTACTGTGTGTGAGATAAGGGGAAAATTCAGCTCACTGACTAGAGGTTTTAATGTGCGAACTCTAGGGAAATAATATATTGACTGTTCCGTGGTGCGCAAGAAAATTGAAGAACCCTTTGCAGACGGAGTGCTTTGCAAAGGATTCTATCTGTTTCTCTTAAAACAAAATCTGTGGCAAGATGTTTGAAATCAGCAGGACGCTTAATGCTGCTTTGTTAAATAATGAGGTAATATTTTGTCACTTTTTTCTGGGCAGCATCTGTTTGGGGTTTTGTTTTGTTTTGTTTTTCCCCTTGCTTCATCTCCCCCCCGCACCCCCCCTCCCATGTTTCTAAAGGATTCTTTTTCTTTCTTTCTTTTTCTCTCTCTCTCTTTTATTTTTCTCATGGAAGTCAAGGAAATACAATTCACGCTTCCATTTCTGTTCCTCCCTTTTGGTGCTTTTGGAGAATTTGGTTGTCTTTTTTATTTGCAGTTTCAGCCGGCTGCTGTTTCCTAGCCCATTGTGCCATGTAAGGCTTCTCCACTGCGCGGAGTAGGTAGTTATTAACGCTGAATTGGCTTCTGGTACAGTCCATCTGGACTCAGTGTGGGAAAGCTGGCTGCCGGCGACTGATGCTGAGATATCTGCAACCTTTGGGATGTGTGCATGGTGGTGAGGGGCTGACTGATATGAGATTACCTCTTTTAAGGGAAATTGTTATTAATGAGTCAAGAAACTGCTCATTTATGGTAAGAGGGATGCAGCCCCACAGCTCTGGGATATCATTTTTAGGTTGCCTTAGCTGCTTGAGTGAGACAAGTTTCTTTCTGTGGTGGTGGAGGATTGTGGCGGAAAAAAAAATCATGCATGACTGGGAGACTCGCCTGCCTGATTCTTGAGATAATAAATTGAGAATCTGTTGCTTTGCAAATGTCACACCACTGATGTAGCGGTCAGCCCCTCACTCTGAAAGATGAATGGTACTATTGGAAATGCAATAATAAGGTTGACTTTTCCCAACAATAGGATTCTGCCTTTGTCTTTAGAGAAAAGGCCTCTGAGGACATTTGTGCATTTGTTTGAGGATTCTGTTAAAAGACTCCAGAGTGGAGGTTTTGAGAGAAGTGATCAATATACAAAGTGCATGGATATTTTAGCCTAGCAAAACCAACTAATTATTTATACTTGTAATGTAGAGTTCCTATTCCGGAAAAGTGGCCAGTCTCTTTTGGTACACCTCATGTTAATTTATGGGTCACTGAGTGTGCCCAGATTAGTATGGATAGGAGAAAAGGGTTTTAAGAAATTGCGACTTTTATAACCTGCAGAGAAATACAAAGTAAATATTTTGTTCCAAGTGAGCTGTTTTTATTTGTGTTTGTCAGCATGGTGTTCGTGTTTACTTTTCACAATATTTTGATGTCGGTGAAATCCCACTCAGAGTTTCTGTTGTTGATTTGGGCACCTGTACCTGCCCTGTGTATGTATGGTGAGCTCTTTAGAAGACTTAACCTATGAATCATCCTGAGTACACAGTTCATTAGATACGGTAGTACTATTGTGACTTATTGGACTCTATACATTTGCTCAGGAAATTATTTTAAGTTTACTAAATTTAGTATTGTTCCACTTAAAGGGATTATATTTTAATATTTCCACTTTTCTCTTTCATGTAGTTTTATTTTGAATAGCTGAATTTATTCATATTCAAATCTAATACTTTATATAGTGTACCCTACACATATTGTTTTATGGTGTATCTGTATTTTTAAAAGTGTGTGTATATATGTGAGTGTGTGTGTGTGTGTGTGTGTGTGTTCATGACACAGTAGCTTGTAGAGAATAGTTTCCATTTTTAAAAAATGTAAACGTTATTTCTTTTTTAACAAATTTTTACAGACCCATTTATAATTGGACTTTGAAGTCCAGAGTATAGCATGATTTTTGACCTGTATTTTCACTCTGCCCAGTCTCAACACACTGTCAACTCCAGCCAAAGATTATGTTGAATTCTGTCTTTAGTAATATTTGTTACCTCTGTGTATTTATTGAGGAACAAAATGATTGAGTTATGAATTAGATAAATAGGGATAAGTTAGTCTTTTGGATAGAAGTAGAGCACAAACTCCTCAGGTAAGCCACTTAAAAAAACCAAACCAGAACAAAATACTATACTGCTGGAGGCTTGGTAGAGTAGAGGTTATGAATTGTATATGATAGACAAACTGTATACATCCCCACACACTTGCTAAATGTCTCTTTGCAAGTCTTTTAAGAGGCCACAGAAAAAGAAAAAAAAGACATTGTTTGAAGGAGAGAAGCAACATCACGTGTTCAGTTAAGCAAGATGAGCACTTGCACCAGTTATGAAATGAGATGGTTGTCAAATGCATGTTTCAACTTTCTCTATAGTGGTCAGGAAAGCAAAGAGAGGGTGCATTTGGATGGGTTTTTAAAAATTCAGATCATGCCTCTATCCAAGTTGAAAAATAAATTCATTTAAATAAATCATTCATCATTCTCTGTTTTGAAAAGCTCATACAGAAGGCAGAAAGGTAGAGGCTGGCAGCTGCCCCCCCCCCCCCCCCCCCCGGCTTTTCTCTTTTTCATTTATTAGGAAAGAGTTTTCTGAAGCAAACTTTTGTGAGCCTAGTTCACGGAGCAAGCACACTCTCCAACTTGCATTCCTTTGAAACACTGGCCATGTTAGTTGCAGAAGGAGCATTGCTTACTGAAAATCAGCAGTGCCGGGAAATAAAGTTAAAATGTGGATGTATTAGCCCATTGAAGTGCTTTTGTTGTATCCTTAAGCCTAGAGGCAGATCATTAAATATGCATTTCGCTAGAAAGCAACTGTCGAGAAAGATAAGGTGGTAGAAAATATTCCATCCTAGAAAAGCCCTCTGTCCGAGGGGTGGGGTGGTGCAGCCCTCAGGACAGGGAGAGGGAGGACACTCCCACTGTGGAGGTTTACCAGCCGCCAGTGACCTGCAGTTGTTACAGTACTTTTGAGCTGGGAGGAGGGAAAAGGTAAAAATACAAGTATGGCTGTTGTTGCTTCAGCCCAGCCTTAATTACCAGACACAAGAAGCAGTTCAGAAATCCGGTCTCTGTTGTTGTAGAGGTCACCAAATCATTAACATCGTCAATCTGGCAGTAGCTAATTTAAATAGCACCTGATGTTGCAACGCCTCCCTGCGTTTCCCCAGCCAATCAGATCCTGCCTTCGGCTGACAGATGGTCCCATAAATGGATGTAAAAAGGGGAAGCTTCGAGCCAATTTCAGCAAGGCTCTGTTCAGTTGTTCTTATCTACATCCTAGAATCAGGGGTTTCAGCTCACTGCTCCTTTTCTTTCTTTCTTTTCTTTCTTTTTTTTTTGTTTTTTGTTTTTGTTTCTCTCCCCCATCCCCCTAAAATAATTGATTTACTTTACAATCATCCACATTGTGTTTTGTGGATCTTTAAAAATATAAAACAATAGTAGTCATCTAAAAAAATATTCTGAAACCTTTGCAAATTTTAAGAGAAGAGTCGAAGCCCTGCGAGACCCAATATTTGCCAATAAGAATGGTTATGGTAGGTATGACTAGATTTATAATCTGTGGTTTGTGCTGCTGGAGGGAAGAAAAGCATCTACACCTTGACCAAGAGTTTAGTTCTCTGCTGCTGTTTGATTCCTACATTTACTGTCTCTTTGTGTAGAGAGTGCGGGTAGGTCCTTTTATTGAGAAGCAGTGGGGAAATAGATTGTCATTTTTAACAGGTCATTGTCAGTTTTCCCTTCAACATAAAGGCATGGGTGGGGTGAAGGTGGGCTGAAATAACTGCTGGTTTGTTGAAAGAGGTTATATTATGTGAGACCAGAATGGCAAAAGAAGGGATTTCTCTTTGTAAAGGGAGAGGGGGTTTGTCTACGAGCCTGGGTTTTGTGGGGCAGGAGGTGGATGCAGCCGGGTTAGGAGTCTTTCCATTTCTGTGCTGGGAATTTAAACCTTGAGAGGCAGCAGCTCCTGGATACTGAACGTTGAGATGGGCAGTTGTATTTCGGGGGGCTGCGCAGTCAAAACAGCAAAGAGAGTGATTTATTTGGGCTTCAGTAAATGCTGCATCTTGTATTTCAAAGAGTTTCCTGTCATGACCTCATAAAAAAGAGGAGGCGGCTTGTATGTGTAGCGGTGCCTGGCGTGTTGAGTTGTTGCTTCCTTCTCTGGGCAGCAGCTCTGTAAGAAGGAATGTCAGCTTTTACATAACGTTTCTTTCCGCTTTTGACACACTGTGTGAGGGTCCATCTTCTTCTGATCACAGATGGAGTGGAATGGCTTGAAGATGGTAAGTGAAAAGAGGAAGGCAGTGTGGAGATTCCAGCCGATTGTGTGTGTGTGTGTATGTGTGTGTGTAAGGATGGAGGACTGTGCATCGTAAATCACTGTGCAGATCGTGTGTGTGTATGTGTGTGTACGCGCGCGTGCATTTATTAGTATTTCTCTTTTCCGAAAACCAGAATCCATCTCCAAGTGTGATGGCACTGCATGCACACCAGGCACTCACGCTGCCTCTTCCACAGAACACACATTTTAGCCAAGCGAGGTTGGTGTCTTTTTTGACAATCACAATGTCACGGCCGCTGTTGGCTGGCGGGTCCACTGCCTCTGTGAGCCTTCAATGGAATTGCACGACCGTTAAAGTTAAAGGCACATTTCTTTTTCAGTCTCCGGCTGGGAGTGATGGGGAAGGCTAGGAATGAGGGGTGAGGAGGTGAGGTTCAGTACCAGCAGATGGATTGTGAAACAGGACTTTGGGATGTGGAAGGGGAAATGGAAAACCTTTCTGCCAAAGTAGTAAATCTATTTTTAGCATCTTTTTCTGAAGAGAAAAAAAAAGGAAGAAGCAGCAGCAAGGAAACTCCTTGCGTGTCACTCCTCGCCTGATGTTGACCCTGAAGATATGGCACAAAATGGCAAGATCAGATGCCGCGAGTGCTCACTTTGACTTTGAATTTTTACCAGCAGTATCTTTCGTGTGGTTTCAAAACTGGGTGTGGGGAGAGGCTGTAAATTCATATCCATCTCACTTATTTCTCACTAGAAAAGCCTGGGGAGGACTTTTCGCTCTGCATAGATGTTATAACAAAGCTGTGGTCTTTTTCCCATTCTTAGAGGATTGCCTTTGTCTGGCTGCTTGTTTTGATGGGTGTAAAACAAATAAGATTAGACCGAGCAGCCCAACTGAAAGCGATAGCTGGGAGGAAAACCCAATGAAAGGTTGCCGGGGAAACGAACAGAGGAAAAGCCGAGTAGGGAGCAGGTGGCTATCATGAGAACACACTGCAAACAGTGTAAAAAGGGAGGGGGGCACAGGACCTTGATTATCTTTGCTGTTCTTTGTGGCCAGCCCAACTTTAATTATTCTTTATAAATAGGTGTTAATTACATTTCTAACTTTGGCTTACAGTGATTTTTAGAAATCTATTTTTAAGCATCTGTTCTGTCTCCCCTGTTTTTACTTCTTCTTCTTCTTTTTTTTTGTTTAAAAAACAGAGAGAGAAGGAGAGGGGGAAGGGAGGGTAGGGAATCTTGCTCACTCTCTCTCTCTTTCTCTTTCTCTCCTTTTCCCTGCTGTGAAACTGTACGTGCAAAAAATCGCAAGGAATCCTACAAGGCTATTTGAAAAATAATGTAAATTATATTGAATGAAGTTGACGGAAGCATAATAAACTCCCACAGCTGATAGGTTCTGAAAATGATTTCTTAAAAATTTTCCAGCAAATATCCATCCATAGGTAGAATAGATTTACCCTAAACAATGATTTTGTACCCTAAACAATGATTTTGTGCTAGGTGATAGTGGTATTTTGACTAAATCAGATATTGATGCTACAGTTCCAAGGAGTTCACTGTATCTCTCATTTTACTTTTAAAAATAATAAATGAAAACTGTATTCTAGCCTTTTGCTGTGCTTCCCTCTCATATCTCCAGCCACAGATCCATAAGCTGCCCTTGCAACCACTGCCTTCTGTTGGGCATTTGGTTGCGATTCTGATCTTGGCATAAACTGAGTGAAAAGCTGATTTTTTTTTCCGTGTCTCTGAATGTCTGGGACCCATGTGTGCGCTGGTGACAGGCATCTCTCGCTTTTTCTTGAAGCGTGCTTTACTAGTAGTCTCTTTTTCTCATGATGGTGGGTACCAGAAGGACTGAAAGGTATAGTACTCAGGCGAATAGGATGTAACGTAAAAGCAACTGAAACCATGATCTGTCACGATTTCTTCCTCGTAGACAAACTTGATACAGGATCGGGTAGCTAATTTTAAGTCCAAAAAGGAGAGATTAAAAAATACTGAAATGTAGTAAAAGGTTAAGAAATCTAATTGGCTTTATTGGAAGTATTCTTAATTTTTTACTCTCTCCATTGCAAATCTCCGCACACTCCTCCGACCCCAATTCTTTATTCCTTGCCAATGCTTCTTTTTGTTATATCTTCTTAGTGGGAGATTTTTTATTAAAATTTGTTTTGACTCTTGGGGTAAACATAAATAAAAATATTTTTGTCATTTACTTGAACCTTGCTCTCATATTTTGAGTGTGTGACCATGTCGCTATTAAAAATAGAATTGTTTTTATTATCTCTAATACAGATTTTTTCTGAGAATTTTCCAGCATTTTTTAGTTAGGGTAAAGCAATGTCTATCGGCACTGTCACCTAAGCTTGGGTTGTCAAAAAGACACGTGGTTCTACTGCTGACCTTTTCCACTTCTTTGTCTTAAAAATATTAATGCCTACTACCTGCATGTGGAGGTGCGCCTTGACTTCAATGATTGTGCATTTATTGAGAAATGAAAATCTGATTGGAAATATTTCTGCAAAAAACACCTTTTCATCACAGTTTTAATGATCAGAATGTCCGTATATCTCATTGTAAAGAATAGCTAAGTCATTTAATATTTAAATTTTGAAAGGGTGAAATGAATATAGGTGGGGAGATAGCTGAAAAATTCCTTTGAGAATTATTGATTCACAAAGCAATTTTAATTAAAAAAACAACTGAAATAAAAAAAACTAACAAACCTTAACCGTTCATTTCTGATCTCAGTCCCATTCATTCCTAACTGCCATTCATTCAAGTCATCCTCCTGACCAAATATAGATGAGCTTGTTTTTGTTGGACAGTTTTCCAAAACCTTCAAACTTTTTTCTCTCCCTATAACACTTCTTTGGTCCTTTGAATATTCAAGGATTTTGTTATGAGAGGAAGGCCAGATTGTTGTGAGGTAATAACAATAGTATATTTTGTTAAAGAAAAAGAGAGAAAATGAGCTATGCATTTGCATTTTATTTCTAAATTCAGTCTTGTATTAGGGTTTGGGACATGTTAGACTTCAGATATTTTAAACTTAGCATTTCTATTGGGGGTAATCTATTTGAAATTTCAGATCTAGAAGTCATTGCATGAACATTGTGTTGTGTGTGTGTTCAATATTTCTGAAAGAATTTGAGGGTAAATTAAGGGGTTTTTTCTCAGTTAAGAGTTACTGTGAACAATGAAAGGGTTTCCTCCAGGCAAGTCCTTTTCTTTGGTTTTTATTTCTTTCCTTTGCACTATTTCCTTATTGTGGGTGTATTCTCTTCCTATATGGAGACTAAATGCTATTCCGCCCATAAGGAGATATGCTGCTTCAATTAGCCCTTTGCATCTTAATGCTTTATTTTAATTTTAAAAATTAAATAAATTATCTGTGTGTACCACCAGTAAGGAATGGTGGTCTTGATAGAGGTCATTGTGCATGGACAGAAGTACTTTGGCCTTGACAAATTTCTTCCTCGGGCCCAATGATCTGTGGCCACCAAGCACTTATTTATGTGCCTGGACACTTAATATGTACATTTGTTAGTGACATGGCCAGTGGATGCTAGACATATGAGGGTGCGCTGGCAAATGCTGCAATGCAGTATTTTTCCCCAATGTCATTGGGAATTTGGGGGGTATGAAGGGACATAAACATTCTCAGGCTTTTATCTTACTGTTTCCCAGTCGATGGGCCATATCATACAGAATTGGCCTATTCCCCTTTTGAAATCGGTCAACATTTTATTGCCACTATCCATTCTCCCATCCGTTTGAGAGACATGCGGAAAGTATACGTATGAGAGAGACACTGTGTGTGTATCAGCGTAAGCATGTATGTTTCTAGAATCCTGCACCTGTCTTAAGCTTTTCTTATTTGGTATAACCAAATGTGTATATACATACATGCAAGTATATGTACATCCAAAAATGGAAATAAAACCTAACTGGGCTGGCTCCCCTTATGAAGAGGCTTCTTCTCCTCACAAACTCTAAGAGCTATCTTATTAGAAAAAGGCAAAACTTCCTCAAAAAGATTTATCCAGACCCCGTAGACTTCTATTAATAACCAAATATTTTTCTACTGTTGCCACTTGAAGACTATAAACGTTCACATCTATAATCATATTTGAGAGCCAGAAGCTGCCCTTTTAATCACGGGTTGGATTTGAATGAAAACGTATGAGTATATGGAAGGAGAGTTGTTTTTGCTTTGGAGCATTTGAACCTAATCTTTAACCATTGGTAAAAAAAAAACCAAAAACAAAAACAAACAAAAAAAAACCAAGGAGAAGATGGGTGGCTGTGTTAGCATCTCATGCTTTGTTTTGTGAGTTTGTGGTGTGTGTGTGTGTGTGTGTGTGTGTGTGTGTGTGTGTGTGTATTGGGAACATCTTTGTATTTTTAAAATCTCAGCGTATTTTAAGGGTATAAGGCTTTTATAGGTCAGCAGCTTTCTAAGGGTAAAATGAAAGGTGATCTGTGGGTGGTTAGGTGGGTGGGAGTTGTCACAGCAGTAATTGTCATAAATTAGCCATCTAGAAATGGAAAGAAAAAAAGGCTGGAGGACAAGAGTGGAGAGGGGTACCAACATATGGGTCTGCACCTTGCCGTTATAAGAGCTAATGAGTGATAAATTTGAACTGGTGTCGTTCCGGATGCCAGATAATTTCTCAGAACCTTGACTTTGCAGACTCATTACTTCCTTGCTGCTTGTTCACACCTTTAATTATATCCAGTTTGGGATGCTAGCTGGGGGCACCAGAGACGAGCCATTTTGTTTATTGTTTATCTCATTAAGTATTCCGGCAGTGTGCTCACAAAAGCTTTGGAGCATCAGTGTTAGGAATCAAACACTTTGGAAATGGAATTGTTACAAAAGAACAAAAAATGAAAAAGCAGTCAGCCAGCCAGCTAACTTGCTTTGGATGTTCACATCCTCTCAGCTCAATGGTAATATTTATGCTGTTTCTTGTACATTCATTAAGAAATAACTTAAGTAGTATCAGTGCTCCTATAACAGGCTGGCAGCTTTCTCTTCCTCTCCTTCTCCTTTGCCCATGCTCTCCCTCCACCCCTGAGAGTTTGCCTTTTGCCGGACCATTTTAGAACTGACCATTTTTGCTTTGGGGAAGATTATTATTCAGATCCTTGTTGTATCTAATATCAGAGCTATTTCTACCCGCCTCACTACGGATCCTCCCTCTGCAAGAATCAAGAAATGCTGAATGCCATAATGGAATTTTTAAATAATTGGTTGAGAAAGCAGTGAAAATGTTGGAGATATAAGGTCAGTGCAGTTATTGTGCTTGGGTTTTTGTTATTGTTTGGGGGATTACTTTTAACCATAAAAGTAAAATATGAAACTTGCACATATAATGTTTTATCCTCACCTGAGGGTATTTTTAGTGATTTGAGAGAGAGGAATGGATAGAAAGAAAAAGAGAGGAGAGAGAGTAACATTGATCTGAAAGAGAAACAATGATCGGTTGTCTCCTGTACGCACTCCAACCGGGGATCGAACCTGCAATCTAGGCATGTGCCATGACCGGGAATCGAACCCGCAACCTTTAGGTGTATGGGATGATGCTCCAATCAACTGAACTACCAGGCCAGGGTTATATTTTTTAATGGAAATAAATTACAAGTTATAGATCTCTCCTGAAAATAAATTCTCTTGGACTCTTGGTTTGAAAATAACATTTAAAATTGAGCTTAATTTTTAAATTACTCATTTTAAAGTTATAAAAAAATGTAATTCATACATTTTTTCTATAAGAAGTATAGTTCTTTTTTTCAGGATATGAAGAACGAGTGAAACAATTCCAGCCAAGATGGCGAATTCTGAAAAAAACACCACAGCAGAGAGGTTTCCTCTCTCTGGGAACTTTGTGGGATTGAATCCACTCCTGCTCATTCTATGAATCAGTTACCTTCGACTGTCTACTCTTCTCTAACAGCTAGCCCTTGAAGTTGATTTGTCAACAGTGTTCATAGTAGAGGCTAGCTATCATTTTTGTTGGATGAAAATGTATTTGTTGAGGACTAACTTATGTGCCTTTCTTTGGAACGTACAATTCAAGGTCACTATTTCTTTTTCTTCTGACACTGATCAAAAGACATAGTTAGAGGCTAAGTCCCTGTGATTGGGGATAAAGTTGGGGTGAGGGATTTTAAGGTTGGATGTTAGACAATGAGGTTTATGTCAAATTATGAGAAAAGATCTGTTGGAACATTCAAGTACAGAAATGTTTTTCCTTTCGTATTTATAAGAGTCTAGGCATAACTGCAAAAGATAAAAGTAAAAGATCTGTACATTTTTGTCTATAAGATTCCATGTATCCAGCTGTTCACCCTCAGGAAAAAGTACAGTTTGGACAGTTGGAAGGAACTTATTTTCCATCAGCTGGCTGTGGAGTTTGGGTAGAACCTGTGAATTTTACAGAATAGGAATGCTTCGCTTCTGACAGAAATGATTCTTTGAATGCCTTTCCCCATGTTAGCTTCTAAGGAGGACCCGAGAAGATAGTGACCCTCTTGGCATGCCCCTGTGCAAACTGTAAGTTTGTTAGTGGAGCAGAAATCATAGAGTCTCTTTGTCATACACACTTAGATACTGCATTCAGAGAGAGAGAGAGAGAGAGAGAGAGAGAGAGAGAGAGAAAGAAATAGAATGACAGCCATGACCCTCACTGCACTCTAGGATGTACCAATAATGGCATCTCAAGTAGTCTGTTTTCCTAAGCTGCCAGTATAAACCCTTTAGAGTTTTGCTTTCTAATTTGTAAATGAAAAATAACAGGCTCCGTTGAACATTTTTTCGAGTGCCCCCTTTGAAGATACAGTAGTAGTAAATAAGCGTTCATGATAAACTTTAGCTTTAAATGCTATTTAAAAGTCTGTAGTAGAAAGCCTAAGAACTTGCAATCTTGACTAATGAAACTTCCAGTAGGAAAGTGCTCACTTAAAATGGAGTAAACTGCTAAGTCCCTGCAATTTGTGATTTTGACCAGATTTGACTCATCCTTTCTATGTACTTTTTGTAATGCAGCCAACCACACAAATAAAATTCTGGATATTGTACATGTCTTAGTTATCTCTGTTGTTGCATTCAGTACAGATAGTACAATTTCCACAAGTCCAGATTCTTACTGTAACACCAAAAACAAAAGTGATATTTATGAATAATATTGGGAATGTTGTCCTCATAGTAACCGTTCCCCAAAGGAAGCTTTACATAAATGTGCATTTATTATTCAGGATATTAAAAGGGATTCCTTAGCTTTTGCTTTTTAATTTGGGCTAAAATATGTAAATTGGTTTTATTTTGGAGTTTCTCTGTTTTACGTGGCTTTGGGGGAGGATAACTTTCTAGCTTGATTATATTTTAACCACCTCTGTAATGGAAAAGGTTCTAATCCTGAAAACAACCTGGTTATTGTGATTAGGACCCAGAGGGCCAGTCTGCAGATGGGACTAAAAACACATTACATCGACTTGTACGTGTAGAAAAATTAGATTTGTTTCTACTAGATACCGTTATTCCCATGTCTTTGTCGGCAGGGGCAGCTCAGAGGCCAAGAAACCATGAGTCTATCTCTGGACCCAGGGGATCTTCGTGGTGTGTGTGCACAGGCAACCCTCTGGAGAGATGGCTCTTTGATTTAAGAAACCAGGAAGTTCAAAGGACTTTAACGTCAGGTGGATTTGGGTCAGAATCCTGCCTTTTCCAATTAGTCATTGGATGATGTTGGAAGAGGTATTTCAGCTTTCTGAGCCTCAATTTCCCATCTTTAAGATGGGGGTGGTAATGCCTGATTCATGGGGTTTCTGTGATGATCAGTTGGGAAACGGTATTGGAAGGCACCAGTCATACACAGAACCTGTATATCAGAGGTGCTTAGAGAGCATTAAAGGTCCCTTCAGTATATCAGTCTTTCTGCTCAGGCCAGATGTCCTGGGGAGAAGTGACATCACATGTTACCCTCATAGCCTCTATCTTCTCCCCAGAACTCGTGGGGCGGTGTGACTCACGGTGGCTTTTAAACATAGACAAGCCCTCAGTTTTTTTTCTCTGGGATTGTGTGGCTTTAAGTTTTCTGCATTCTCCTAGGATTTTGGAAGTTATATCTATGATTTCCTTCAAAATTAGAATTAATATGGGATGTAGTCATTAAAAGAGAAAAAAGGTGAATATAAAATTAATTTTAATCAGTGCTATTTTTTTAGTTTCATGAAAGAGTCTGTCAGGAAATCAGAAGTCAACCAGAAAGAAAAATGGGTTAAGGCTAATTGATATGGTCTCAATGTTTGCCATAGATATAGATATAGATATAGGTTTAGATATAGATATAGATAATATAACCTGTGAGTTATTTGACTTTGGCCCAGAAACCAATTTACTTCGGAGCTATTTTTTCCCCTTAACTACATCAGCTTTTTTTTTTTCCTATTCCTCTTGTTTTCCTAATAGGGTGAATTTTGAAGTTCTCTCTCTCTTAAGGAGTAGTGAAGAGGTTGAAGCAAAAAGTGGCTTAATGAGATTTTTCTAACTTGCCATCAGTTTTCCTTCTCCCGCTTGGTGAGGCAGGGTGACGGATGGCTTTGGCAGTGCAAACAGCTCCAGAAGTGATCAGATTGACTGAAGAGGTGTTGGAGATGTGAGCAGAAGGCTGGCCCTCAATTTATTACCCTCCCATTTGAAGGGGAGGGAAGAGAAAGGAGGAAAATCACCCCCAAGGCGTTGACGTAGCTGTTGATCACACACACTTGGAAGGGGTAGCGGGTGGTGTCAAGCCAAGCCTAATTTTGTACCTTTTTCCCAAGGCTCTGAAGGGTGAATATATAGGCACATTAAATAAATTCACAAACTGTTTTAAATTGGGACCTGTTGCTGTGACCAGTGTGGGCAAGGAAATAATACAAAGAGTCCCTAAAGGGGTTCAAGACTTAAACTAAAAACATAGCCTCAGAACAGTGATGGCGAACCTATGACACGCGTGTCAGAGGTGACACGCGAACTCATTTTTTTGGTTGATTTTTCTTTGTTAAATGGCATTTAAATATATAAAATAAATATCAAAAATATAAGTCTTTGTTTTACTATAGTTGCAAATATCAAAAAATTTCTATATGTGACACGGCACCAGAGTTAAGTTAGGGTTTTTCAAAATGCTGACACGCCGAGCTCAAAAGGTTCGCCATCACTGCCTTAGAACATTGTTTTAATGTCATGGATTTTGAATTACACTCCATACCACCATGGTAAGGATGTTAAGGGGAGTCATTTTCTTTCCTTCAATTTCACCCTTAAAACTAGGGGGAGGGGCTCTAAATTGATCTGATCCTCCAAGTGTCATTTTGCAGGCTCGATGCTTTTTATAAGAAAGGCCTTTACTGTGAAACAGACAGACAATAGAACTTTTCTCTTTCCATGTGTATCTATTTCAAAGTTTCACCAAGGCTCTCCTAGGGATTTTGTAAGCAGCCTGTATATGGTGCACAAGGTCTCTGGATGAATTGTGATTGATTTTTAGAATGTGTATGGGCAGAAATATATCTGTGGAAGGGTCTTGACTTTGAAGAAAGGGTAGTATAAGAGATGTTTCTGCATAGGTTAGCCTCGAAAAATCTCACACTTATTAATGAAAAGCCAAAAGAAATAATTGAGTGAGAGATTTGAGCAGGTGAATGGGCAGGGGAGTGGATATCCTTAGTATATTCTTGCTAGGTAAGTGTTTGTATTATTAAAAATTTAAAATTCATCCATATTTAAGCCAATACTTGAATCTCAATTCCTTCCTGCTTTATACCTCTGGCTTAAGGTTATCTGCAAGAAGAAAAATAGCCTTTGAGCTTAGAAGAGCTTTAGTAAAATCTCTTAAAAAGGTCTCTAATTAGTGAATTTTGGTGGTATGGACTCACAGTTGGTATATTCTTAACAGTATTCTTCCTAAACCATTTGCTTGTGTGAATATTCCAAGAACAGAGGAGCAGGTTTGCATTTCTAGGACTTCAGCTGTTCCCAGCACAAGTCTACTGAAGTGGACCTGTGACCATGGAGATCATTTCTCACATCCACTTAACATTGTATAATTGTGTCCAATGGTGTCAGTTTGATGTCTTTAATGTAGTTGGGACAGGTACTGTTAACCCCTTTCTACAGAAAATAGAGCTCAGCCACCTGCCTCAGCTTATATGTTTAGCAATATCGGAAGCCCTAGCTCCCGAGTGTTTGGGAATACATCTAGCTTGGCCAAAGTTTACTTCTCAGGGGGTGACAGGGAGGGGGAAGCAATTCATTTTCTAGATCAATTTTTCCGGTGTGGAATCAGCCAACACAATTGCATGTCTATTGCATAGAAACCACATTCTAGGTGCCACTTGGAATGTGGCAGCATTTAATATATATTCCAATGTAGTCGATAAGGACAATAAACAGGCAGAGTGCAAAATGTGTCTGGGCTGAGGAGGTATAATGGACAACAGAGAGAGACCTTCTTTCTTGTTGGGGGAAGGAAACTAGGCTTCATGGAGGCCTTGAGTGGAGCCAGGAAGGCTAGATAGGCAGAAGAATTAGGAGAAAGGAGAATTCTGTGTGGAGGGAAGAGTAAGAGTGAAGACACCGAGATGGGAACTTGCTTAAGGAATGACAAATAGTCTGGTGCGAATGCAGCTTAGGATGTGTAAGCATAAAGCCAGAGAGACAAGTAGAAGTTATGATTTAGAACGCTTAAGGTGTTTTGACTCGGTTTTGACTTTATTTGAACTGATAGCTATGGGAATGTCTTAGGTCAGAGAACTATAGTTTCCTGATTGTCTTGCAGGGTCAAGAGCTGTCTTTATTGAGTCATGATTTCTCAGAAATTGAAGTCACCCTAAAGATGTTTCTAAAGTAGATATTGGTTATTCAGAGGGAATCGTCATTAAAGAACTATTCTAATCATAGGGTGATGTTATGACGATGATGCTCATTGGTGAAGTCACATTGCGAATTGCTTTTAGGGTTACAGTGCCAAAAGCAGTAGGAGGAAAAATATCAACTTTATTTCAGATGGTAAAGAAATGTGGCATTGAAGGAGTACACTGCTTTCTCTCACCAACAGGTACCAGTGCTTATTTTGTGGGATAACCAGATGGGCAGTGGTTTGGGAATAAGCTTATTTCCTCCAGAATAGAAAAGCACCTATTAAACTTCCAAGTGCATGTATCAAGTTATGCTTGTCACTCCTGGTAGTCTGTGAGCCCTGGAGGGTAGAGATCATGTCAAGTGCTCTCTTATTTAAGTGCTGGGCACATAGTAGGTATTCAATAAATGTTTGTTGAATTTAGTTATAATTTTTTAAAGATACTGAACCAGTTAGAAGACTTGTGAGTCTTGGGTCTGTCATCAACTTGCGGGAGTCTATTTAGTCCAAGTCACCTAACCTTCAGTTTCTTAATATATAAAATGGAATTAATACAACTTCAGAGCTTAATGGGAGGGTCAGTTAAACTATATCCTTGATACATTCTAACAGACGGATAATAATATTAGTAAATTATTAGTTTCTAGTTTTGCCAATTATTTTACTAGATCTTGACCAGAATTTAAAGAAATTAAAACAATAGCATGCTAGAATGGAATACAGTAGAAAAGAAAATACCAGTGGCTGATACTTAATAAGGGTAAGTATTATATCATAAAACTTTTGCTTCAGTTATCTGTGTTCTGAATTGTGATATGAAGTTCAATATAATTTTTTTTTGCTTTGTTGGATCATGGTCAGTAAAATTTGAGAAACCCTGTTCTAGATGATAGTGAGTTCTGTGTTATCCCAAGGGAGAAAAAGTCAACTTTTTTCAGAGCTATACAATATAAAATCTCTAGAATCTTCCCAAATTATTAAAGAAAGGATGACTTCTGATTATTTCAGAATTGATGTGGAACATTGTATTCTAAGTCTTTGACAAATCGATGTCTGTATGGTATATGTTGGGGTTTGCTCTTAATCAGAATATTTAACTAGCAAACCTCATTCGTTGTCCCTGCTACCCAGTTGAAGCTACAATAATAATGATGACAGTTAAAAGTAGTGGAGGTGACCTAGAGGTAAGACGGGAAATAATGAAATTGGCTTTGATTTCTTGAGCTCTAGTTATGAGTCAGACACTGTGCCTTACACACACCATCACCTTTAATCCTTAAGACAATCCTAAAAAGTAAATGTTAATTTTCCTATTTTATGGATAATCTAACTGAAGTTTTGAAAGGTAAATTAAGGTTACACAGCCAGTAATTGATTAAGGCAGGATTTGATTTGAACCCAGGTCTGTCTAATTACAGAGCAAAATTTAAAATATTTTTTTCATTCCATGAAAATTTATTAAAATGCCTACTATGGGTTAGCATTGTACTGATTTACAAAGATAAGTGATTCAATTTACAAAGCTAGGTGGTTTAGTTGTTCTCTGTCCTAGAGGGTTCCCTGGCTGCCCTTGAGGTTTTACTTCACATGAAAGTGGGTAAGATATGATTTAATCACAAGAGGGACAGGCTCAGAGACTTTCTTTCGGTGTATTTTATTTTGGAAGTACTGAGAAAAAGTGCCTAGCACATAGTAGGTATTCAATAAAGATTTATTGAATTAAATTGAAGTTGGATTAATTCTCACTTGGGGACTGGGGAGGGAATGGGAGAGTATTGGGAAAATTTTGTGTTAAAGAATGTCCTTCCCTGCGATGTGGCTGATGCCCTGTCCTAAAGCCATTCAGTGTCTTTTGTAGCAACTAAACCTGGCAGCAGAAAAAAGCCAACCAGAGCTCAATATCTCAAATTATAAACTTCAGCTTTCCTTCAGGGAGAGAGAACGTTTACCATCTTAGTATGGGAAGAGAGTCCTGTGGTAGAGACATATAGAGAATAATAAATGAAGGGCAGTCTTCCTTACATTGAAAAATAATAATTACTATTGTTTTCATTATTATTGTTATTTTTACTGTACCACTTGCTAACCTTTATAACCACTGGCAAGTGACATGATTTCTCCGTTTCCACATTTACAAAATGACTTATACTTCTCAGGGTTGTTGTGGGGATTAAATAGATTCATTTGATAATACTTACCAATCCCTTCCTATTTGGTATTCTCTAAGGATTTAGTAGGAAAGGAGATACAGCCCCCTGCCCTCAAGGAGTTGAATGTCTGGGGAAAGTGGGATTTAGATTCCCACCACAGGCAAAGGCTACTCCTGAACAAATGCAACACCCTGCAGTCTGCCTGGTGGTATGTATATGATTGCCATGCATGTCTCATTTGCATCATTAGACGTTCAAATTTATTGAGGTGAAGGTGCTGTGATAATCATATTTTTATCTCCCCCTACTTTTAAGCCCCAGCCTTTGCTGTTGGCACAAGGTTACCTACATAGTCATTGCTCAATGAATCCAGCCCAATTCAGCAAATATTTACCAAGTTGTTCAAAGCACTGGGGGAGGGAGAATAACATTTGCTGAACAGAGTTGAAAACGACCTTAGAGTACAAAAGGGGAACAGTATCATGAGGTGGTGATGAACTACACTTGTGCTAAAAATGCCCATGATCTATTCAGGAAGAAAAATAGGGCCCCAAAGAAAATTCGGCAGTGAGCCTAAAAAAATAATATATTCTTTCTCTCTCTCAGTGCTGTTTTGTTTGTATTTCATGGGAAACCAACGTATTTGCTATAAGCACACAGTTGAGATGTGGTCTCAGAGATGGCTACTTAATTGATGTGTGGATCAGGACCAAGCTCAGCCGCCTTCACAAGGCCCAGGAGACCCTCCGTGGCATGGCTTATGCCCTCCTTTCCTGCCTCCCATCCTGCAGCTTCCTGCCTTCCATTTATCTTCCACTGTGGAACTGCACCACACTGTTCTGCACCTGTGCTCAAAAAGATCCCTTGGTCTTAAACATCCTCTGCTTTTCTTTACCATGAGACAAGTAGGAGGCCCTTCTCACCCAGGAAAGTTGGGTTAGAGCTGCCTCTGTTAGCAATGTCAGTCTCCTTCCGTCATTGGTCTTCCACACAGCATACTCAATAATTTATTTCTGTTTCATCACCACCTCAACACTCAGAACTGGGTTTATCTCTGTGTGTGGCACCTAATAGGTGCTTAGTAATTCATTGTTAACTGAATTATGTAGTTGGCTATTGTTTAAGTTGTCCATAATGGTTTCCCATCAAGTGCCCTGTGAACCTTTGGCCTAGGAGTGGGGCATTGGACACAAAGCCCCCTTGTCATGTAGACTGGCTTTAACCCTATTGTTGCTCACCAATCACAGTTCTGAAACTTTGAGTTAAAAATCTTTAGTATGTCTATATACATGATACTTTTCCTGATCACCATGACTCACTTGTAATTCCTCAGTAATTCTTCTGTCTTCTAGACCAGCAACTGTCAATCTTTTTCATCTCATGGCACACATAAACTAGTCACTAAAATTCTGTGGCATACCAAAAAAATATATTTTTGCCTATCTGACATCAAAGGTATAATTTTGATTCATTCACACCGGATGGCTATTGTTATGTTGGCTATTGTCACGTTTTGTTGGACAATCTAAAAAAGGAAAAGAGGTCAGTGCCTCTGACTAAATAGTCACATATTGTATGTTTTAAAAATTCTTGTGGCTCACTGGTTGAAATTGCTATTATAGACTCCTTTTTATCACTTGCTGTCTGTACCACGCTATTAACAATGATAATCACAATAATAGTGACACTTTGTAATGGTGTATTGTCAGGCTTTTCCAAAAGAATTTTACTTAAGTTATCTCATTAAACCTCACAACAACTCTAGGAAGCAGATATTTTTACTCCCATTTTGAAGAAAGAGAACCATGTAGTTTACATAACTTGCACAAGGTCACATGAATAGGAAATGTCAGACTTGGGGTTCCAAGCCTAGTCTGTTCAATTCTAAAGCCTGTATTCTGGCTCCCATTTTGTACAATTTATCTCTTAAAAGGTAGGGACTAAAAGACTAGCTAAGGCATTTAGCCTAGTGGTTGATAGGGACTTTCTATCAAGACCACCAGGCTTCAGTTCAAATCCTGGCTTTACCAGTTGTGACCTTGAACAAAGCACTTACTCTCCCTATGTCTCAATTTCTTCATCTGTAAACTAGGGTTGTTATGAGGATTTGATGGACCAGTGAATATTAAGGACTTAGAATGGTGCTTGGCATATAAAGTGCCAGTGATCATCATTGTCATCATACAATATTATCTCATGTCCCATTCTCCAAGCATTTGTTGAGTGTCTGATATGTGCCAGGTACCATTGTAGGTGTTGGAGATACAGCGGTGACTAAGACAAGCCCCTGCCCTCATGAAGCTTTTGTATTAGAGTGGGAAGATAGATAATAGCATAAGTAAATTTTAGTAGATATTATCTATTGTGTGATATTCTATAATCTCACGTAATGGAATGCTATTTAAAAAATACATTGAGATAATGGGTTGAAGAGTGGAACTATCGAGTACTTGTTTGTGGACACACAGTGACACCACCAGTGTTCAGCCAGTGTCTTGCTTCTACTTTGTGAGCTGCAAAGCTAGGCTTCATACGTCCGGCTGCTGACTTATGGGGTGATGGGCTTGTCTGATCTGCACTCAGGGTGTGCGGTGGTCAGCCCTGGAGTAGCAGGAAATTAAATGATTGGGTTGCAATAAAACCCAACTTCATGGAGAATTCATAAGTAGGTCAGGGGTCCTCAGTCTATGAGGGAGAGGCTTCATTCCTTATAGTTGAGGCTATGAAATGGGATAAAGGCCCTGAGGAAGTCATAAGGAAGGTTTAGTCAATCAATCAGCCAGGATGTTTTGTTGAGTAATGTAAGATTATCCGGTTGTTCTTTGTGGAACTAAGAAGTGCAGTAGTTACTGGCAGAAGTGCAGTAGTTACTGGCATTATCATAGGATCTTCATTTCTATAAGAGTATGGGCTTTGGAGTCAGAGAAATCAAGGGTTTGGGGTTTTTTTTCCTTCTCCACTTATCTGTAAAGTCACTAAGTTGTCTGAACCTCGTTTTCATTGTAAAATGAGGCTAATAATACCTAAGTTATAGGCTTATTTAAAGGGTTAGTTTTTAGAATATGTAAAGAACCTGGTTCAAGGCTGGGCACATAGTAGGTATTTAATAAAAGCATTTTTTAAAGATATTTAATATTGATTTCAGAGAGGAAGGAAGAGGGAGAGAGAGATAGAAATATCAATGGTGAGAGAGAATCATTGATTGGCTGCCTCCTGAATGCCCCCTACTGGAAATTGAACCCACAACCTGAGCATGTGCCCTGACTGGGAATCTAACAGTGACCTCCTGGTT
This sequence comes from Myotis lucifugus, assembly GCF_000147115.1. NCBI lineage: Eukaryota > Metazoa > Chordata > Mammalia > Chiroptera > Vespertilionidae > Myotis > Myotis lucifugus. The sequence continues at coordinate 5,343,803 of NW_005871085.1, forward strand.
CATAGGTCACTGAGCCACACCAGCCGGGCTTAATAAAAGCAAACTTTAAAAAATAGTTCAGTCTCCCTCGGCTGTACTTCTTTGTTCAGTTTTATTGAGAAATAATTGACATATGTCACTATGTAAGTTTAAGGCGTACAGCATGGTGGTTTGATTTACATATATTTTGAAACGATTACCACAATAGGTTCAGCTCACATCCATCTTTTCACATAGATACAATAAAAATAAGAGAAAGAAGAAAAGAATAAAAGGGAGATTTTTTCCTTATGATGAGAAGAACTCTTAGACCAGGGGTGGGCGAACTTTTTGACTCGAGGGCCACAATGGGTTCTTAAACTGGACCGGAGGGCTGGAACAAAAGCATGGATGGAGTGTTTGTGTGAACTAATATAAATTCAAAGTAAACATCATTACATAAAAGGGTACGGTCTTTTTTTTTTTAGTTTTATTCATTTCAAACGGGCCGGATCCAGCCTGCAGGCCGTAGTTTGCCCACGGCTGTCTTAGACTCTACTTTTTAAACTTTCCTACATATTAAACAACAGTGTTAGCTAGTCAACATGCTGTACATTATATCCCTAGCACTTACTTATCTTATAATTGGAAGTTTATACCTTTTGAACATCTCCCTCCAATTTCCCCTCCCTCTTCCACCTCTATATCTGGTAACTGCAAGTCTGATCTCCTTTTCTATGAGTTTGGTTTTTAAAATTTTAGATCCTACATATACATGAGATCATTCAGTGTTTGTCTTTTCTGACATTTCATTTAGCATGATACCTTCAAGGTTCATCCATGTAGTTGCAAATGGTAGGATTTCATCATTTCATTTTTTTATGGCTGAATAATAGTCTATTGTATATATGTACCACATCTTATTTATCCATTAAACTAATGATGGGTTCTTAGGTTGTTTCCATGACTATTGTAATAATGCTGCTATGAACATGGGATGCAGATAGCTTTTTGAGTTAGTGTTTTTGTTACCTTTAGATATATTCCCAGAAGTGGAATTGTTGAATCGTATGGTAGTTTTATTTGTAATTTTTTGAGGCTCTTCCATATTGTTTTCTATAGTGGCTGCACTAATTTGCATTTTCACCAGCATTGCACAAGTATTCCCTTTTCTCCACGATCACACCAGCACTTGTTATCACTTGTCTTTTTGAGGATGGCCATTCTATTCTGATAGGCATGCGATGTTGAGACTAGTGATATCCCTAGTGACTAGTGATGTTGAGCATCTTTTCATGTACCTGTTGGCCTTTTGTAATCCTCTTTGGATAAATGTCTCTCTAGGTCCTTTGCCCATTTTAGATTGGGTTATTTGTTTCTTGTTATTGAATTGAATGAGTTCTTTATATGTTTTGTATATTAACCTCTTATCAGATATACGGTTTACATGTTTTCTTCCCATTTATAGGTTGTCTTTTCACTTTATTTATGGTTTATTTTGCTGTGCAGAAGCTTTTTAATATAAAGTAATCCCATTTGTTAATTTTTTATTTTATTGCTTATGCTTTAGATGTCATATCCAAAAAATCATTACCAAGACCCATGTCAAGGTGCTTTTGTTCTATATGTTTTTTAGGAGTTTCATGGTTTCAGGTCTTATATTTAAGTCTTTAATCCATTTTGAGTTAATTTTTGTGAGTGGTATAAGGTGTGTCCAGTTTCATTCTTTTACATGTGAATATCCTATCGCAGCACCATTTATTGAATAGACTGCCTTTCTTCATTGAGAAGTCTTGGCTCCTTTGTCAAATATTAGTTGACCATATATGCTTAGGCTTATTTCTGGGCTCTGGATTTTGTTCCATTGGCCTATCTGTTTTTATGCTGGTAACAGAGTTTTGATTAGTATAGTTTGAAACCAGGAAGTGTGATATCCCTGTTTTGTTCTTCTGTCTCAGAATTTTTTGAGATATTTGGTGTCTTTTTTGGTTCCAAATAAATTTTAGGAGTGTTTTCTACTTCTGTAAAAAAAAAAAAAAGAAAGAAAGAAAGAAAATGGGAATCTTGACAGTGATTGCAATTGAATCTATAGATGGCTTGTGGTAGTATTGTCATTTTAACAATTGTAATACTTTCAATCCATGAGCAAGAAATACTTTTTATTTATTTGTGTTTTCTTTGATTTCTTTCATCAATTTCTTATAGTTTTCAGTGTAGAGAACTGTTGCCTCCTTGATTAAATTTATTCTCCTAAGTATTTTAGTGTTTTGACATTATAATAAATGGGATCAATTTCTTTATTTCTTTTTCAGAAAATTTGTTCTTAGTATACAGAAACACTACTAATTTTGTATGTTAATTTTGTATACTGCAACTTTACTGAATTCTTTGATTAGATTTAATGATTTTTGTTGATTTTTATGATTTTTTATGTGTAAAATTATGTTGTCTGCAAATAGAGATAATTTTACTTCTTCCTTTCTAATTCTGATACCTTTTATTTCTCTTTCTTGCCTAATTGCTCTAGCTAGGACTTTAAGTATGTGAAATAAGAGTGGTAAGTGTGGGCATCCTTGTCTTATTCCTGATCTTAGAGGAAAAGCTTTCAACTCTTTACCATTGAGTATAATGTTAGCTATGGACTTATCATATATGTCCTTTATTATGTTGCGATATGTTTCTTCTATGCCTAATTCATTAAGAGTTCTTATCACAAATGGATGTTGAAATCTCTTGCATGCTTTTTCTGCATCTATTGAGATGATTATATGATTTTTTTCCCTTCATTCTGTTAATGTTATATAATGTGATGTATCACATTGATTTGCATATGTTGAACCATCCTTGCATTAGGGTATGCATTTTAAATATTGGTCATTTTTTGCAGGGTTCACAGGGAGAGAAGATTTAGGCTAAAATGTGTGAGTTACTTTGCATTGCGTAGCCTTCAAGTAGGAGAGCAGATATCTTAAAACTGAGGACATACCATCCCAGGAAGGATTGTGGATGCCATAGAAAGATTAAGATTTGATTTGCTTCAAATCAATATAGTAGAGACTAGATCAGCCAGCTTCTGTCACAGAACTGTGTTGGCTCCATCCTCCTGGAGTCATAGGCCCTCAGAGGCCCAAGGCTCTGTGAAGAGAGGCACTTGATAAAAGGACTTTGGGGTCTGTAATCCTGAGTTAAATTCTTGAGTTTGCTACTTTTTAGTTTTGCACTTTCTTGTACTTAATGTTGAATGTGTATTTTCATAGGTCAAAGTATTCAGGCTCCTATACTAACTGGAATTGTATATAAACCTACTTGATGATCAAGTGTCAGCAACTGGGAGACATTAGTTTTAAAATATAGATAAAAACCTTTATGTATTTTTCCTCTTTTCATTGTGTATACTATTGCATAAACTTACATTAAAATTTTAAGATTAAAAGATGAAAGTGAGAAATACAGTTTATTTTTATCCCAAAGCTCCTTTGTTTTCATTAGCAATCTGGAGACTTAAAACTACTTAAAACAAACAACTCTCCATTAAACATTTTTAAGAGTAGAAGAATAATTTTCCAAGCATTTGAAAACACACCTTTTGTACAGAGCACAAATAGATGTTTAGCAGGTATTTGACTTCATTTGGATTGATGAATGTAGAAGTAATTACATGATTATTTATTCACTCATTTGTTTTTTAAAAAAATAATGCCATCCCGACCAGTGTTGCCTAGTGGTTGAGCATCGACCTATGAACCTGAAGGTCTCGGTTTGATTCCTGGTCGGGGCACATCGAGCCCAGGTGGTGGGCTTAATCATAGTAGGGCGCATACAGGAGACAGCCAATCAATGATTCTCTCTCATCATTGATGTTTCTGTCTCTCTCTCCCACTTTGTTCCTCTTTGAGATCAATAAAATATATATGTATATATATTTTAAAGATTTCATCTTAAAAAGATGCCAGGCATGTCCAACTCTTACAGTCATAACAGCAAAATATTGAGCCCCCATTGGCTCTGGCTTTGGCTTGTGTAACTTGGAGAAAGTCTCACAGGTGGAAATGTTCTGTGGGACTCAGCCAGATTCAGACCCAAAGTAAAAATGAAATATGAGTGTGGGCTTGAAGCAGAGGCAATCAGAGGTAGAAGGAATGTGGGAGTGAAGATACAGTCACTGTAAAGATGACCTTCGCAGAACATGTAACACACCGTGCGTCACAGATGCACTCTTTTGGCCACAGTCTGAAAGTCGAGGGAAGTAATATAGGAGCAGTATAGCTTTAAAAGATGAAAGTGCTCCTGTTTTTAAATTGATTTTGAAAAGAAAAGATGTGAGAGGTTTGATATGAGCAGAGAGGTGGGGAACAGAGCAAGGAAAGTAGATTTAGCTGTGGAGAGCAGGTGAGCACCTGGAGAGCCATCCATTCATTCATTTATTCTACCAGCAATATCTGGAGCTATGCACTGGTCCCCAGGGTTACAGATGAATCACACACAGCCCTGTCCTCAAGGAGCTCACAGTCCAATGATGGAGACAGGAAGGTAGAGAGTCTCGGTGCCGTGTGATAAATATCTGTGATGGAAGCATGTACAGGAACAGAGGCGGGGCCAGGGTGGGGTGTTGGGGAAGGCCATTGGGCCCGAAGGCGAGAGAGGAGGGCTTTCCAAGCCCAGGCCAGTAGCAGGGCTTGTGCAGGGTGGAGCACGAGAGAGAACCCAGTGTGTTCGGTCTGTCATTGCTGGCTGAGGAAAGATGTAGTCCAGACTGTGCTTCCCAGGCTTATGGAGGTTGTGGTGGATAAGGAGGAAGACGGGAGTCAGTGACGGTAAGACCTCAGTTCAGATCCAACTGTACATGTGAGCAGGGGCTAGTCACTCTACCCTCCTTTTGCTCCTTAACTTTTACTTTTCTCACCTGTAAAATGCAAGTGGTAAGGGCAGAGGGGTGGGCCAGACTCCCGCCCATCTCTCGGTATCTTCATAAAGATGATATGGGGTGCTGGGTGTAAATGTGCTTACACAGTTTCCTAAGTCTAGCATGTGATTTAATGAATTCTTTTTAGTGGCTTTGTAAAGTTCATCTCATTTCTCCAGGGAGATCACACTTGCTGTGTTAGCTCTGCACTTCCTGCCGCACCTTTCTGAGGGGGCCCTGGAAAATCCCCTTGAAGTGCATTTGGTCAATGTACCTGCTACTGGGTCCACAGAAAGGAAGGAGCGGTCCCGATGGAGGGTGGACCAAGAACAGCCCCTGCTCTTCCACCCCGGGTAGGTCCATGGAGAAGGCCAGAGATGCCTTCTGCTTTCAGTATACAGAGTGCACTGGCAATTTACTGAAGTTTTACATGAAAACAGGAGGAGTTTCCTTTCTGGAAATCAGAAATCCTAATGACTGCGCTTGTTACATTCATTTGAAAGTATCTAACTTTAACCCATTCACAGTAGAGGGTTTTTTCTACAGGGCAGAGTGTTCCAGAAATTGTGTCTGTAAGCGTTAAAAAGGGTGCTTTTTATTAAAAGTTTGCTTAATCCCTCCCCCTTTGCTCTTTATTTTCCTGATTGGTATTATTGTGAGACCTGATTAGTTAATGTTTGTGAAGCCTTGACAGCGGTTCTCAGCCTGTGGGTCGAGACCCCTTTGGGGGTCGAACGACCCTTTCACAGGGGTTGCCTAAATACATCCTGCATATCAGATATTTACATTATGATTCATAACAGTAGCAAAATTACAGTTATGAAGTAGCAACGAAAATAATTTTATGGTTGGGGGTCACCACAACATGAGGAACTGTATGAAAGGGTCGCAGCATTAGGAAGGTTGAGAACCACTGCTTTAGAAGATGAAGGAAATAGCTATTGATATAGATGATGAGTAGTAACCTTTTTAAGTGTTCTTTTCTACTTCAGAAATTAAATTCCAAGTATTGATCTTACCAACTCGTAGATTAGTCAGCTTTACCACCTGCAACGCTTTATTTAATGAGCATGTATTTTCAGAATGTTACTTTTGCACAAGGGGAATGAACACCTATTGCGTGCTTACCTGTGCCAAGCTCTGAGCCAGATACCTTCAACTTGTTATTTTTAATCTTTACAGCAACCCTGCAAAGCAGATAGAATTGTTCAAATTTTTCAGGTGAGGAAATTTCAAGTGTACTTTGGAGAGTCTTTAAGTGGCTAACCCGAGCTCAAGGCTGGAGCTGGTTTTCAAACCCAGATCAGATCAATTTCAAACCTCATGCTCTTTGCATTACACCATGTAGAATTTTCAATCAAGATCTTTCCTGTAAGATCCATTTATTTATCAATATTTACTGACTAATAGCAGACACAACCTAGAATGGTTTTAACCAGATTAGTTCACTTGCTTTCTCTAAAATGACTGGGTTGCATGTTATGGTGATAGGAACATTGTCCTCAGTCTCTAACAGCGGTCGCCAACCTTTCGGACCTCACGTGCCATCAGTGGTCCGCAGACCACTGGTTGGCAACCTCTGGATTAGGAAATGGAAAAGGGCACAGAATTTGGTTTCAGACTTGAGTTCAAGTTGCCCTTCTGGCTGAGTGACAGTGGATACTACCTGAAACCTCATTTCTCCATCATGCTGAGTGACTTCATGTCTTCACGCCTCCCTCATCAGTAAATGGGGGAAGGATAATGGCCTACTTTGCAAAGTTGTGGGAGAATTAAGTGAAGTAATGTAGGTGAAGACACCTGTCACCATTTATTATGTGCTAACTGTTGGTAGTATTGGAAAGAGTCAATGGCAGTTGTGTGCCAAAACATTTTCCTGTGTTACCCAAGGCACTTTTTAATCAGCTCTATCCAGGATCTCCACTTCCTGAGCCTTTGCCATGTTCTGAGCAGGGACTTTGCTAGGCTCCTTTGTATATACCTCTTCATTACCACATTTATAACTTTATATAGTAATTACTTATTTACTTATTTATTTACTTCCTTACAGGCAGGAACCTCTTTTCTCTCTTTGTATCCTTGGCACTTAACATAATGGCTTCTGGCCCATCAAAGGAACTCATTAATGTTAAGGAACTTAGCATGGCTTTTGTTCCTTTTTACTGCTTTTCTTCTTTTTAAGAGCTAACTTCAGTTGTGGGAAGGGGCTGTTCAAAGGAAGCACTATATTATCATCATTAAATTGTGATTTCATTAGCTTGCTTTAACATGTACCTATACTAAAGAAATTTTAGGTTGCACTAATTTGACAACAGTTGGTTCTGAATATTTGTTACCCACTGACTTTTTTAAACGGTAAATTTCTGGAATAAAAAGAATATATCAAGAGTTGGAAGAATTTGCCAAGCAAATTTACTTTTATCTGTGATTTCAAAGAAGTAAACTATTTTTCATACCTTAGTGTATATACAGGTATCATATCCAAATTATCCTTAGGGGCATATTAAATTAGTCCTGAGAGGGCCTGAGAATTATATATTATGCAGTTTGAATTTTAGTGTAAAGATAATAATTTTGAAATTGGTGTTTTAAAAATTATTATTTCTGAATTTTAAAATGCCAATTTGACTCTTGCCCAATTAGTATGAATTAGTGAGGTTTCAAAAGTCTATTTTGAAAAAGACAAGATTGTGAAGACAGAAATAGTGACTCTGTTCTAAGTATAACATTTTCTGTTGTTGTAAGGCAAATCATAAAAATACATATAGTGGGAGATTTTAAAAAATAGAACAATGAGGCAATTGAGGTGAAGAAAAATTAAGAGAATTGTAAAGTAAGATAAATATAAAGGTAAAGTTTGTGTTTAAAAACAAACAAACATCAAAAGTTTGCAGTGAAGTCCTTTGCCCTTTCTTCACACACACAGAGCTACAGACCCGGCATCATTTTCCTAGCGCTATTAACCGAGAGGAGACGCAGTGAATCACAGGATGCAGAGTCCCTAAAACAAAAGCAAACCCATCATGCGAAGGACAGAGAATATTAGTGGCTCATTGTCATAATCAAGTATTTGCCTCAAAGCAGACCAAATATAACGATACTTTGGTATTTGCTTCTTATTCATGAGATTTTTAATAAATGTGTATTAGGAGGCTCTCCATATGCAGGAAAGAGAGAGAAGCTTAAAAGCATGGCATGGAATGCTGCTTGACAGTGTCATACATTCACAAGATGTCCTTGAAGATGGAGCGCAGAACAGAGATCAAGGAAATTTTGGCAGCTGCAGTTGGGAAAATAAATGGCTGTTAGGCGATTGGGTAGATCCTGAAAGCAGGCTCCTGCTCAAACCATGTAATTAAGAAAAGTGGGAGCTATTGTCCAAGTGCAGAATGTTCATAATATCAGAGTTTGTCAGCGGGAGCTTTTAGAACGGATCAGTACTTTTCACTCCCTGATCCAGGGAATGGTTTTCTTATAAATCATCGTCTCTCCTTGCTGTCCTCGTGAAGGTTGCTGCCAGGCAATAAGGCCAACTCAGATTGTAACCTTGCACAGTGAGTTAGGTGAAGGGGAAACCAGACCAGAGACTGTTTCAGGGAATGTGATTTTCATTCATTTGGGCTCCTGTGTTTCCTCTGATGTGGGAACAAACAGTATGGCCAAAGAGAGATCCTGCAGGAAGACTCTTGGAAGGAGATGGAGTCATTTTTAACACCGTGGCCCCCAAACTGGTTTGAAGGATTTATTTTCTTTCTAAAAAAGAACTTCCTTCCAGATTACAAAAGTGCTATATTTTCATTGTAAAACAAATACACAAAAAATTGGAAAATGATGATGGAGACCAGTAATTGATAGAATTATCATCTATAATGCTACCATTTATTGTTAGCTTTTTATTTTTCCTTTCCACTCTGTGCATATTTATGTAATTGAGATCATCAATTTTTCACCTTTCTTCTACATTGATCATACACATTTTCTTATGTTATTAAAAACTACTATAAACATAATTTTAACAGTTGCAGAATACTGTATCATAAAAACTATACAATAACTTACTTAGTCATTCCCCTTGTTGGGCCCTTAGATTGTTTGTTTGTTTGTTTGTTTACTCTTCTAGATACAGTTTTCTTAATATATCTTATTGTGCATATTTGGGTCTACAGAATTTTGGATTTTTTTCTGAGCTTAAAAATGGATCACTGGATCCAGAAATATGAACATAACGTTCAGAAAGTTTGTGTCAGTACATACTTCACCAATAACAATGAGAGAGATTCTTTCATTGCACCTAAAAACTTGATAGTTGCATCCCCCGAATTTCTACATTCTCTGTAAACATGTGGTCCACAGATAATTCAAAGACAGTTCTGCCATCCCCGGTCTGCATTCTCACCAACACTGATTCGGTTCTACTCTTACCCATCTGCCCTCCCAGAGGGTGTCCAGGAGAGTGGTAGCCCAACTACCTCTCTGAGATAGTTTGAGGGATAAAGTTCTCCTATCGGGTCAAAAAAGTCCTTTTTTCTAATCCATATACCAGGGATGTCAGTGAAGGATGAAATTAAAAATAGATTTTCAAGTGCAATAAAGTCGTTTTCACATTTAAAGCTACCCTGTCAGAACAATGTCCGGGATCTTTTCACTAATGAACATGCAGATATACTAAGGGACTGTCCGTGGGTTGAATTTAGCATGCCCGTTTATACATACATTGAGGTGCTGAAAACTTTTATTTCACTCAGCATCTTAGCGGCAGAATGCCCCCAAAGAGGCTCTCCCTTGAATTGCACAATTGGGAGAGCAGTAGGCTCACAATGCCTCTCAATAAAGGCAAGGTTGCTGTGTGCAGATTTTTTTAGATACTAACTCCCTCTATTCCCCTCTGCTCTCCTCCCCAGCTCTGTTAAGAAAATGAGTGTTAATTTTCAAAATAAAAATTGTGTTATGTAGATTTCTGAAAAATTTAATGAATGTGCATAAAACTCAAGTTCAGAGACATGACCCGAATCTTTAGATCATGATAAAGACGTACGGGATAACACATTGCTTTTTACAATTGAATTTCAGTGATTTTGCTCACACTCTGAACCACTAGCCAAGCATTTTATAAATATACAATATTTATGTTTACATGAATTTTGCCATTGGCTATTGTTTATGCATTAAATCAGAAGACACGTCCAACTTAATCAGTCCGTGGACAGTTTTACAAATAATTCATTAATGTTCTTTGTATGGAAGATGAGGATAATATATTTACCATCACAGCTAGTTCCTATTTCAACAGGTACTGATAACTTATATTTAGGCATTTTGATTATTTTGCCCACATTAAACATTCAGAGTTTGGGGGCTAAAAGGTAGGATGTGATTGTTTTTGTGTGAAAGTTAATATTTTTGCACGAAACCTGAGAGCTTGCCCACGAAATTGTATTTATATTAAAATGAAAACATTTGTCTTTTTTCAGATATGCCTTTAATAAAGAAAGCTTATTGAAATTTGAAATTGTACTTATTTAGTGGCCATTTTGGAAAAGAGGATTGAATGGGGAGTGGGGTGGTGAAGGAAAGGTTGCCTCATCTTTGCGTTGAACCGGATAATCCAGCCACCCCTAAGCTCGGGAGAGTTCCCTGTAAAAGTCTGTGAAAAACAAACACCCAGAGGTTTTACCAGGACCGCCCCAGACTGGGTACACCAGGAAATCATTTTAGGCCCAAACTGAAGCCCTAAAGAAACTGTAAAATATAAAGGAGGCCAGTATTTATTCTGGAAGAGAAATGTGTGTGATGTGTCTGGGGAAGAAGATTAAAAACTTGGTTTTCTGTAAATTTGAGACTAATGCCTAAGAGAAATTAAATTTTGATTATGCGTTTGATATCCAGGCTGGCCCTACTATTTTAAGTATTAATGCCTCTTGTTCTTCCCAGCGGCTGCTGATTTTGTAAAAGCCCTGGCTACCACTGCTGAGAGTACTTTCAGCGCCCGGTGTCCATCTCCCATGAAGAAGATGCTATTTCAAAGGAGGAGTGCCTCCAGCTTACCTCATGTTACAAACAGTCACTTGTTTAGGACGTGGGCATTTAGACTGGGAACAGAACTGTCATTTCAGTGTCAGACTGGAGTAGGACTCGTCTGTGTGTATTTCATTTATGTGCTTTTTTGGTGAGGAGGGAGAGTCATTAGAGAAACTCTGGAGTAGGTTGCTTAAAAGGAAGGGGTGTATACAATTGATTTTAATTGATTATTTGTTTACCTGCCCACCTCTCCCATCCTCCCAACTTGAACCCTCCAGGGCAGGAACCAAATTATCTTTGTTTCCTCAACTCCTAAAATAATACCTTGGTCTATAATAGCATTGAATACACTTGTGTTGAACCTAATACACTTGTTTTAAGGGTATGCTGAGAATTTATTACCACATAACCTCCTAGAGTAAATAGGTCTTTCAGGTTATTTGTGCATCTGCCCAAAGGTATTATTAAGCTGTCAGCATGTTTTCCCCAGTTGGAATTAAATTTTTTTTCCGTTTTCTAGTTACCTTTCAGCAGAATCTACAGAAACTTGGTACAAATGGTTTTGGGGGGCATGAGTGCAGTCTGCAGCCACATTCCCCTGGTCCAGGGGCCTCTGTGAGTCATCATCTATAATTTGGTTGGAGGGGAGTTTATATTTCCAAGTTCACTTTTACTGGTGTGATCATATCAGCAATCTCAGCCCCTCCTTTTGGACCCTATTAATAACAGTGTCTCCTTCCCAGTTGAATCATAGCCAGGAAAACGTTGCATTTAGAAAAAAAAATTACTAACCTGAAGGGGCTCAAGCAAATTAAAGCTTCTTGAAAAGGAGAGAGTATGGACTAATGAGCTGATGAACAAAACTTTAAAGAAAAGTGAAATTGGGGAGTTGTAAGGTCATTTTTAGTATCTTTCAAGAAGCAAGAAGAAAAGTGAGGAATTATCGCTAAAAATAAGATCTGTCTTCAGGAACACAGAGCCTGCTGTGTAAAAGTCTAACTTTGGGGGTTTGTTTTTCAGGCTGCTGAAAGGTGCAGGAGATGCAGTAGTCTGGGCCGCTCCACCGGAGTCTAACGTACTGTCAGAATTGTGTAAGGGTTAAGTGGGAAAGGCCTACAAAGAGAATTGGGACTTTTATTTTTGTTCCCATGAATAATTTAAATCAATTTCTTTAATGGTTTGATTTAGTGACTGCCCTTGGTAAACATTATTCTTCATGCTCTTGGGAACACTCGTTCTATTACATAAGGGTTAGCCTCCATACATAACTTTTGAAAAGTCCTTCCTCATGGTAAAAGAAAACACCTTCCTCATGGTAAAAGAAAACACCTTTAAATATGCATTACAGTACTTAATAAAATACGTGTGTGTGTGTGTGTAAATGTTCACACCTGAGGCATGTTTGCAATCAGTACATTCCTTTAGCATCTTTCTTATTTACAGGGCGCTCAAAGTAGAGGGGACAGTATTTGAAAAAGAAACATCATATTCCTGTGACCTTGCAGATTCTTTTTTGTTGTTGTTCCTTTGCCTGAATTAAGCATCGAAACCACCTCTCCACCAAAATAACAGAAGTTGAGGACTGACAAGAGCACCATGTCAAGGTCCCTGCCCTGGGCTCTTAGATGATGAATGTCAGGAGTGAGTTCTACAGTAGAGCAGGTTCCTGTCATGTAAACTTGTAACCTCTTATTTGACTCATGAAGTGAATCCTGAAAGTGTCTACTATGTTAAGATACGTAAATGCAAGACTGTACAGTTTATCGTCAGACTGCCATTGTTATGGAGAATATTGGAGCGGGGACAGGATATTGTATGGCTGACAGGCTTGGTGAGGGTCCTATGGTAGCACTTGTGAGGTGACTTTCTGGGGCCCAGGACAGTGACTCTGTACTCAGTTGTAACTCTAGTCTGCCTTCCCCAAACTGGAGTAAATAAAAGCCTTGTGGAGACTGGGGATGAAGGGAGATGTAAGAGATTCATGAGCTGATGGAAGAAATGTTGAAAGGGGCTTTCCATATATTTTTAGTACTTTAGTACTCAACACAGTTTGAGGATTTTGGAATGGACTAAATGCTTCCAGCATGCTCAACTGACCATTCTCGCCCACCTTGTACAAGGAGTAGGGTGAGGGTAGGTGAGTGGAAGGTGGGGAAGTGGGGTTCTAAACTTTCTTATCAAGAAGTAAGAATAATGTTAGTCTACATAGAGGTGCTCCAAAATGTCACAGGCTTGAATGGAAAAAAAAATCTATTTGGGGGTTTCAATCTGGAGACAAAGGATTGGCTTTACTGTATGTAAAACGTTTCATATATATGTGTGTGTGTATATATATATATATATATACATACATACATATATTTCTGGCGAGAAAGGGAAAAGGCATTCAACAAGTTCTCTAAGGGAGCCCATGTCAGCCAAAGTTTCAGCCCTCCTGCTTGAATGAATGCCTCTTAAAATCTGCATTTAAAATAATTTTCAAATATATGCCTGGCATATAATAGATACTCAATAACTGCTCTGTCTTCTTTTGTTAGGTGACATTAATACCTTATTAGCTTGTAGTATTTCACAGGGTTGTTTGAGGGATCTAGTGAACTGTAGGGCATGCAAGGACTTTTATTCATTCAATAGTCCTTTATCCAGAACCTACTAATTACTAGGCCTTGTTCTACATGCAGGAAGTACTGTAAGGAACAAAACAGATTCGGTCTCTGGCCATGGAGCTCAGAGTTCAGGTCATCATTCTTTGTGAACTATAAAGTGCTATAGTCAGAAATGTACAGAGGTAGACATGTTTCCACACTTCTGTTCAAATGCATTTCTGTGATATGGCCACCCCTCACCTCCTCCCTAAAAAAAAGAAATAAACCCTCATCCGTGTTTGCATTGTCACAAGAGTACTCAAGTGAGGTAGTCTGTAGACCGGGGCTCAACTCCATCTCTGTCTCTGACAAGCCATTTATCCTTTTTTGTCCTCCGTTTCCTCATCATTCAAATTATGGAGCTGGGCCCTGTGGTCCCTAATGTTCTCTGATGTCTGTCATGCACCCACACTGTGAACTCAGGGAGGGCCAGCTCCTTGTCTTTGTTATCTCTATATCCTCACAGCGCCTAGCACACTGGGGCTCTATCTCTGTTCATCTAACATACCCAGATCTAGCCATAGTGGAAATAAACTAATCTTTATGTGCATATGACCTGGCATGTTCAGAAAGTAGTGTAACAGATACCTTGAGTGAATAATAGCGAGAGATGTGATTGAGCAGGAAATTAGGACCATTGGGATGGACCCAAGATTGTGGTGAGTGGGATGTCATGAAGGGCAGGGAGGGTTGGTTTTTTATTCAGGAGCACCCTGAGAAAGAGGCTGGCCCGGCCTCTGCTTCTTACCCCCCCTCCACAGAGACAAGCAGCCCTGAGTGGTGATCCAGCAGCTGCAAGTCTGAGGCTTCTCTCTTGCTTTTGTATATTTTGCAAAAAAGAGTGGTGGGAGGGATGAGGTTAATGCGTTGAGTGTGAGTAATTAGTCATTCAAACCATTGACATTTACAATGACAGGATTTGAGTGCCTACGTTATTGTGCACTGCTCTAATAGTTTATCCTTGAAATTTTCTGCCTGTATAATGTTTCTTAAAATATATCACGGGAACATAAAAGATTTAATGCAGTGCTTTGTACAACCATTAGAGTCTGAAGTCAACTGAACCTCCTCAGTGCTCTATCCTGGATGCTGACTCTAATTCTGCTTCTTAATTGCCATTCAGAAGAGGGAAGGAGGGCAAGTCAGGGGTTTGGAATCTGGTCAGCTGCAAAGTTGGCTGTGAGACCCACACAGAATGTTTTATTAAAATACATTTGCACACTTGAATAACTGATATATTTATTCGCAATGAGAATGGTGCTGTTACAATATCAAAGGCCATAGGCTGGGGAAGCAAGTGTTCTGATTTTGCAGAGCCAGCCTCTGTGCTGATTGGAGGATATCCTTCCACTATCACATATGTATCTCTCTGGTCTGTTTCCCAGGTAGAGATTACAGGTGTCCTCTCTCTCTAAGATCTATCAGGTAAAGCTAAAATGTTGTCATTTCATATCGTTGGGTTTGTTATCTTGATATCTTGGTAACTTCTCTTATTTTCCAAGTAATGGTTTCAAATCCTCACGGTTGACTTATATGTCAGATTTGATTCTGACATTTTACATTTCTGGTTCTTTTTGTAAGCCTGTTTTGCATCCTGGGATGCATCATTAAGACCAGTGAAGGATCTTATGACATGAGGTATAACAATGCATTTGCAAATGTTTCCCAGCTTCAGAACTGCATGTTTTTATTGGGAAAAGTCTGTGTGTGCATGTGAGTATTTCCATCAGTTCTTTCCAAATACGCAGAATAATAACTGTGCAGCGTGTGCAGAGCAAAGTGGGCTCCATCTCCATCAGATGAGAATGACTTGGCCTACTGTCTAGTAGCTCAATGCAGAACATTGTGTCTCATGGCTCTTTTTTGGAGGTTTGAGCCCAGTTAGGATTGTCTGATCTACAGATGGGGCTCAGCTCCATGAGTCAGCATACGTTAGGAAATCCACATAGGATGTAAGCAGTTCAGAAAGCTGATTGAGGAACTGAAATTACTTTGCTGCAGACTTGATACTTCCCAGACCTGTGAGATGTTCACACGGGCAAGTGGCTGGCTTTCACCCCCATGTGTCTGTGAGGTGAACAAAAGATGAACCCAGCTGTCAGGTGACCTTTAACAGTCTGAGTCCCACAGAATCTCAGCGTGCTTAGGTATGGCTGATATTACTCTTCATATTCCATTTTAAGACCCCCAAAAGATGCCACAAAAGCACAGGCTATTGTGTAGGTGTCTGGGAGACCTATAAGAAGGGTAACCTGAGGAAGGTGGAGAGCAGAGAAGGTGCTCTATAGATTATGGAACTGGCCTTTTTTGCCATGAAATAAAAATTCCATAGTTGGGCAGCTCTGTGATTCTGCTAGCCAAGCCTTCTAAATTGGATAAACTCTGTTTTTCAAGTTCTTTATCGAGTTGGCAGTGCTCCGTGTGTTTGTTGCCTGGACACCTGACTCACTGAAGCAGTGAGACTACACAGCAAATGGAGGCACTGCACAGACCCAGGAGGCCGGACGGCTTGGCGAGCAGACACCTGCCTCCCAGCAAGGAGCTGTGATGATGCTCTGCAACATCATCTCCATTAGCATGGCCCCCTCCCCTGGGCACAGCTTTCTCATTTTTCCTGGAACCCTGCCTCAAGGGCAGAGCAGCTGAAGAGGCTTTTGGGTGCAGTTTCTATCATTGCTGAGGAGTGCTTGACTTAGGATTCTTTTCAGGGACTCTTTGCTTTCCACTTGCTGTCTGGACCAGCCTTCCAGAATCTCATAGTTGACCTGAAGCCAAGAATAAAGTTCTTGTGATGTGATTCAAGTTACTTACATGGCACAGTGGTTGAACATCAATCTATGAACTAGGAGGTCAAGATTCCCGGTTAGGGCACATGCCTGGGTTGTGGGCTCTATCCTCAGTATGGGGTGTGTAGGAGGCAGCCAACCAATGATTCTCTATCATCATTGATGTTTCTTTCTCTCTCTCTCTCTCTCTCCCCCCCTCTCTGAAATCAATAAAATTATATATTTTTTAAAAAGTTACTTACATGATGTTAAAGAATCTTAGAATTCTTTAATCCTCAATCTGCCTAATTTCCCTGACTCCTCTTGTCTTATTTGTTGTTGTTGTTTCATTTTCCATTTGTGATCATTAGAAGAGGAAACAACTATAGTAACCTCACCTACATAGGGCATGATGCGGAATAATACTTATGATGCCTCCAGGCAGTTTGTCTAGGCACTTAATAAATACATATGTGATCTGTCATCCTGAAGATAGCCCTGCACAATAGGCTTACATTGAGGAAACAGAGGCTTGGGGTCTTGAGGCTACCTGCCTGATCTCACACAGCTAATAAGTGATAGGACTAGAATTTTAAGTCAGCTGTGCAACTAAAAACTCACTCCTTTTTACTTTACCACTGTACTTCAGATGAGAAAATAAATGAAAAACAAAAAGCAGTCGCTAAATGCTGCTGAGGAAGTGCAGCAGCTAGAACTTTCATCTCCGCTGGTAGGAATGTGATTGGTACAACCACTTCGAAAAATTGTTGACAAGTATCTACTTTACCTGAACATACATATACCCTAAGACCAAAAAATAGACTCCCAGGAACATTCCCATCAGAGATAAAATAATAATAAAAAGTGATATTTTTACACAATGGAATTCTCTACAGCAGTGGAGAACAACCTACCACTACATTTGACACATGGATGATACCCAGACATAATGTGTGAAAAGAAATAAAAGAGTATGTATTGTGTGACTCCGTGTGCTTAAGTTCAAAACCAGATAAAAACAAATATGTGGATTAGAAATGGTTACGTTGGGGTGGGGAGGTTTGAGTGATGTGGGTAGTAGGCCAAAAAAGGCTCCTGTGACGCTAGTCATGTTCTCTGAAAGGTGGTCGGTCACGCAGGTGTGAGTTGTGTTTACCTTGTAAACATTCTTTGAGTTGCATCCTCAAGATTTAAATACTTTACGACATGTATATTATATTAGAATTCCTATTCTTCTGAGCAGCCAAATGGTAATAATAATGGTAGCTGCTAGTTATCAGACCTCTGCTAAGCCATGGTTTTCTCATCTATAAAATGTAGAGAATATTAGAATATGCCTCATTGCTTTCTTGTGAGGAGACAGTGAAAGAAGTCATACCACATGACTGGAAAAGTGACTTTAATTAATATCAATGATTGTGGTTATGTTCCCACTACTATTTGGGCGCTTTATACGCATTGTGTTAGCAGATCCTTCTTACCACCTAGCGAGGCAGGTGGCATTGTTCCCATTTTTTCAAATGAGAGAATCTAAGTTTCCTACAATGTAAGTTTCTTCCCCCAAGATCACATAGCCAGTGAATGGCAGGGCATGATTCTATTTCCAAGGAGTTGATGATCAATTTCAGAGGAGACGGAAGCCCTATCATGAAGGATGAGTAAGAGATGGTAGTAGGACAGAATGGAAAAGTGGGACTGATGGGCTGCATTTGAGGCCAGGAAAATTGGGTGCAGGCCCAGACTCTGCCCCACTTTCTCGTGATGACAAAGAAGTTGTTGGAATCCATCTCAAACTTGAGTGTTCTGAACTAGATTTTATTCCCTTCAGTGTCTTTCAGCTCTGAAATATTGTGATTCTCCCTCTCCATGTTTATCATATGATATGGGGCATCTTCATGACCTAGCTCCGTGAGCTTAAACCCATTTTCCACAAAAACCTCATCTAGCGTCATCTTCTTAATACTTTCCCCTGAACCCCGCTGTCCTATTAGCAGGGTTAATTACCCCTCCACTACATGTCTATTGTCCTTCTGCAATCTGCTTGCCTGTCTGTGTCCTCTGTAGACAATAAATTCCTTGAAGGTAGAGACATTTGTGGAAATCTTTGTTTAATTAACTATTTAAATCCAGAGAAAGTTCTTTCTGAGTCATGTGTGGAAGGACAACCTCAGGATGTGCTGGACCTAAGGTGGAAACCTAGAGAGAGCTCTTCCTTCCTGGTGTTTTATTTTAATAGAGGTCCAGGAGAAATAGTGACAAAGCGGCTAGGTTGAAATATCAGTAGATAGACTTTGTAGCTCCCCAGTATGCGCTCATGAAATCTGAAGTTTGATCAGTGATTAAGCATCAGTGAAAATCTAAACCCTTCCTGTATGAAACAGCTCTACTTAATTTGATGTCATTTCACATTAGGAGATAGTTAATAAACAGGTACTGTATTTGATCTTATGAGTGTAGCCCTCTATATTTAGCTTTTTCAGCTTTAATGGAACTATAATTTTAATCATGATTATTACTTTACATTTTAATTATAATTTGGTGTGGCTTAAGTATACATTTCTGAGAGTGATTGTGTAATGAAAACAGGAATTAGCTTTTCATTAACAAAATAATGGGAGAGTTCCCACTGCATGCTAGTCTGTGTTCAAAATCTATGGGCTGGCCTAAAAATAGCAAGGGGAGTTAAACATTTTGGTTTAAAACATGCTTCTAAATTGGCTATGTTCACAACCCAGTCTCGTTTGCTCCATCTTGTTCTATCTTGTTCTCTTTTTCTTTTCAAAAAATTAAATTAAATCTTGAAAAAAAGACTTTAGTTATATCTTTGAGATTTCAAAAGGCTTGTTTTTGTTATTTTTATTTTTGTTTAGATAATTAGCACCATGGAGCCTCAGGTGTCAAATGGCCCGACATCCAATACAAGCAATGGACCCTCCAGCAACAATAGAAACTGTCCTTCTCCCATGCAGACAGGAGCAGCCACAGATGACAGCAAAACCAACCTCATAGTCAACTATTTACCCCAGAATATGACCCAAGAGGAATTCAGGAGTCTCTTTGGGAGCATTGGTGAAATAGAATCCTGCAAACTCGTGAGAGACAAAATTACAGGTATGTTCTTCCTCAACATTCTAGGCTTGGAATCTGCAGCTGTGATGTTCCATTAGATGTGCAGACCTTAGCAGAAATGCACATGCATGGTGATGCATCTGAGTGTCTGCAGTGTGGATCCTGCATTCAAGGATGGCGTGGGCACACAGTCATAAACTTATACGTGAGTGTGCACTATAGAAAACCACACTGAGGATTGGTAGGACTGAGAAGAAGATGAAGAATTTGGAGCTTCCTCAGCTTTACTGTCTGTGAAATAATACTTTGGTTTTATCCCCTTTTATTCTTAATCAGCCACCCCTTCCCTTTGTTCTTTAGTTCTCTGTTCTGCTCTCTGCCCTCCATAGACTCCATGCTAGTTTCTATCTACTTATCCCTTTCCTCTCAAACATTTGGTTTGTGTGTGTCCGATATTCTTCTGTGTGTTAGACAGTGTTAGGTGGACTTGTGGAAGGAGGCCACAACTGCCCATGTCCCTGGGGAGAAATAAGCCCTAAGGATAGCAGATTACTCTGGAGTGAAACTACTCTGCAGTAGGAGGGAGATGCTCCATGAAGATCCGCATTTGAGGTATTTTATTGTATTTGTTTGTTTTGGAGATACTCTTTAAGAAGTCGGAGACTTTTTACTTGAAAGTGAAACAATACCTTATACAACTTCAGTACTTAAGGTTTTTAGGTTCTGATTTTTTCCCACAAGCATTTATTGAGGACCTAATGACACTAATTATTGGGGAATTTCCCTACAATCTTTTTGGAAGTGAAAAATTTTTCTTAGAAAAATATTGGGCTACATGTCAGCAGTGAGGTAGCTGTTCTCTGGTACTCCACTCCTAAAATCATTCACACTCACCTTTAAGCGTTTGTCTTTTTTGAGTGTTGACTTATTTCCCTTTGTCTGGATAGTTTAAGTGATGAGCAACTAGCCTATATAAGAAAAAGGAAACGCTCTCATTATAATAGGAAGCTACATCATCTTGATCTTAAATCAGAGAACCCAATGTATATGTGTGCATGTAGATATATATATTAGAGGCCCGGTGCACAAAATTCGTGCACTCGGGGGGGGGGGTCCCTCAGCCCGCCCTCTCACAGTCCAGGAGCCCTCAGGGGATATCCGACTGATGGCTTAGGCCTGCTCCCCAGGGGAACAGGCCTAAGCCATCAGTCAGACTTCCTTAGCACGGCCGTGGAAGCAGGAGAGGCTCCTGCCACCACCGCTGCTCTCGCCAGCTGTGAGCCTGGCTTTTGGCTGAGTGGCACTCCCCCTGTGGGAGCACACTGACTACCAGGGGGCAGCTCCTGCATTGAGCATCTGCCCCCTGGTGGTCAGTGTGCATCATAGTGACTGGTCGTTCCCCTGTTCAGTTGGTTTGCATATTAGCCTTTTATTATATAGGATATATACTCTTTAATTTTCTAATTCCGTGTAAATCTGTCCCCCAAATAAATTAAGTACTTTTCAAAACCACAGAACTAAAATAACTGTCAAAAATATGTCACATAACCCTTCAAACATAATTTTCTCATCTGTAAAATTGGGAAACAATAGTTACCTCAACAGGTTTATTGTGAGGATTAAATGAGAGAACGGATGTATGCTACCCAGCACCATGTATTGCAGAGCAGTCTCTCAGTAAGGGGAGATGTGCTTATTACAGATACAGTTAGTATGTTTCAAGGGAGTGGCTGGAACAGAGAGATTTTATCATGGTCTCCAAATAGGGCCAGGGCTTTGATGATCTTGCCCCAGAGCACTGGATCATCCATTCTTTAACAGAATTGCCTGTGCTCTCTGAAAGCCAATGTTTAGATTCCAGAATAATTTTTATATAATAGGATGATAATTCAAACCAAATTCAAACCAGTTAACCATATGATTCTTCCTCCCACTCGTATATAGAAAATGTATTTTTGGTGTAGCTTTGCCTTCTAAATAGGGACTCTGCCAGCTATATTAGTGAATATTATTAATCACCTTTCAAAAGAGTTCTCTTAGACTGTAGTGAGGTTTTTGTGAAGTACTGATTCATGGTGTTTTTCCTTGTTTTCTAAAGACGCACATTTAAACAAGCAGATTCCTTTACTGAAGGAATGCTAATTTGGTAGTTCACCGAGTGTATTTGAATAGGAGTGACAGCTTCCAAGACAGCCTTTAATTTGGTATACAAAACCAAAATTGTCAACTTTGGTTTGTTTAGCACCCTCCCCAGCACAAGCAGAGACATACAATAGCATCTGAGCTTAAGGAAGAAGCTTATGGGTTGAAAGAAGAAATACAATTCAGGCATAAATTTATCATTATGCATTTTTTTAATGCAGGCCAAAAAAAGATAATTTTATTTGCAGAGAACTTATGGGAATGAGGCAAGGAGACATAGAGAGACTGGAGATATTTGCCCTCATTTGGTAGCAGTGTTTAATAAAAGTAGAACTTGTGGTTGTAAAGAGTGCTTATTAAATTCTTCATTTACACTACCTAATTAATTCTAGCATTTTAAATTAACAGTGAAATTGGTCCCTGCTGTACCATTCCATAGATGCAGCATATTTCCTCCATCCACCCGTTGTTCAGGTTTAATTGGCTATGCTCAAAGTCAGAGGAGGCGGGAGAGATGGGGCTGTGGAGAGATGGAGAAGGAGTGGGAATTGCTCTAATAGAAGACCCTCTGAGCCTACATTTGGGGGTGAGTGACAACACAGGCTGGGAGAGGTGAGGGACCATAGCAGGTGAGTAAAAAGGCTGCTGCTGTTGGTTCAGAAGTCAGGATAAATGACATCATAGGTATTTTTGTTGCCCTGATTTTTAACATCCCAGTCCCCCTTTTCCTTCAACACCTCCTACAGATCTCAATGCATCTCGATCCTGTGAAGTTTATAAGGAGTTCTAAATATCCAGTGAGAGGATTGGGGGATGGGAGGTGGCGAAGAGGTAAGAATTCAAGATTAAGTGTTTCAAGCCCAAACCACTCTCTAAGAGACTATAATAGATTCCCCCTTAGAAGGTTCTAAGATAGGTAGATGATAGATAGATAGATAGATAGATAGATAGATAGATAGATAGATGATAGATAGGTAGTAGATAGATAGATAGAAAGAACGAATGGATATTGAGAGAGGAGAGAGAGAGAGAGAGAGAGAGAAGGCTGGATTCACTCCTTGCAGTGGTTGTCAATGTTTTTTTTCCATTTGAGAACACAGAAGGGAAGCCTGGGCATGGACTTAAGTGTTGTGGTACTGAGGACATAATTGCTTTCATTCATCAGGTACTTACTCTAGTCCAGGTACTTACTAAGCCCCGGACATACCTTATTTCATTTAACACTGAGAACAACCTCCATTTCCTTAGCTGAGGATACTGAACCTTAGTGAGGGGTAAGTAACGGAACCAGGCATCCTAGTTATTAGCAGATGGTGGAGCTGGGAGTCACCCCCAGTTTCCAAAAGCATGATCTTATCTGGAAGCATGTGCAGGGTGCCCCTGCCTATGCTCAGTGACGATCTCTGGCTAATGCTCATCCCATAACCCAGTGAAGTACTGGGTTCCTCTGAGTAGTGGTTGCTGGCCACCCTCTGGAGAGTCTACCTAGTATGCACTGTGGCTTTAAGTACTTTTTTTTTTTTAAGTAAGACTCTTGTGTATAACGGGAGGCAAAGATAATAATATTTATCTTCCTCTGAGAACACACGTCAGCCTTCAGAGTAAAGCCAAATTTACTGAAAGTGCCAGGTTTAAGATTTCCTTACAGTGCTTTTGGACATCTCTGTTATTTATCTTCTTAGAGATACTAGATTTTCTTCTTTTTCCAATTGGGAAAGGACACTTATCAAGATAATCTAGATACCGGGGAGAGAAAACGTATGTCCCAAGTTGCTTTTGTGTGCAGCCATGGACATGTGATAACCCTGGAAGCCGTGTCCTTTCTTTTTCCCCTTCATCCACCTGCAGCCTCTGCTGCTGGAGAGAAAGGGAGGTGGACTGTGGTCAGCAAGGACTAGTGCAACCTAGAAACTCAGGCGAAGAACACCAAAACCCTCGGTGGAATTATACTATTCCCCTGGACTGGAGAGAATTGAATTTGTTTCTTATTTTTTATTTGGTTGTCTCTTTGTTTCTTCAAGCTTTAAGATTGCGTTACTGAATCCAGGTTCCTAGACGGTCAGTGTTTTAGGGGAGGAAACGTATGGCTTAGCCAGGATAGAGTTAGGTGGCTCAGAGTATGTCTCAAAGCCAGCAGAGCTGGAATGCTGAATTGCATTTTGATAACTGTCTATCTTGTTATCACCCCGCTCCAAAACCAAGAGAGAAAGGAGAAAAAAGTAACAGAAAAATCCCCAGATATAAATTAGTGTACAATAACAAACGGTTTTGATCTGCCCATCAGAGTTTGTATTTATTTGCATCACAGAGATAAAAAAGAATTCTATTTTTACTTAATGTCACTCTTCTTGTACCCATGAGGTATAGTTTTTAAGAGTAGTTTTCTATCCATTTCAGGCAAGTGAGAGTTCTGAAGGGAGTTTTGAGGACAGGGTGGATGAAACTGAACATTATTGATTACAAAACTGAGTATGTGTAGTGGCTGAAATATGAAGCAGACTGTCAGGGCTATGGATGGTTGAGAAAGGGTGAGGTCTGTGTTAGCTGGAGCTATTGGAGAAGCTTTGAAAGATATGATTCAGATTTAGGTTGAGGGGGAAAAGCAAAGGAATTGAGCTAAAATTCCAGTCTAAGAACAGCAGCCTTTTTTTTCTCCTGTGATTTGGACAAAGGAAGTGAAGCCAGGACCTGTCTTTGGAAGCAGCAGTCTAACAGGAAGCAGCATCGCCAGGTGAAGTTAAGCATACCCCCAAATTAAGTTGGTCCGAAGTTGCAGTCCAACCAGCAAAGATAACATTTCCTAAACCCCACCTCTAATCCATCTCATTTCTTCCTTTATAACACATCTTTGGCTTTGTTAATGTTCTAACTCAGTGGAAAAGGCAGAATAAGGCCCCCAAAAAAGACACTTCACTGCTGTGGACAGCCAGGTGAATACATAGTCACTGCCTTTGTATTGGGAATCACATCTCTAATTAAAGGAACCAAGTCAGTTTTGAGTCGGTGACACTGGGTAACTTCCGTTCTTTTTTGGAAAGTGCTAATAATTCCATGTGTCCCTCTCAGTAGATGAGATGTGGGACATGGACAACAGCATGTGGGCGGAGGGGAGGTCCGTTACAGCAATGAGGCCAAGAGGCATATGGAATACAGTCTCTCAGGCTGAAGAGGACAGGAGAGTGAGGGTTGTGGATCACTTTATGTTACCTCATTCACTGTTAAATAGGGACATTATGGGAATTTGATTGAGTTTTACTTCTGAGATAACGTTATAAACAATAAAAGGCTCTGAAAAATCCTGAAATACATAAGTGCTTTGAATTCACTCCTGAAATGTTCATTCAGCCCTAAGGTGAGTTTATTGGCATAATTTCTTACAGCACATAGCAAAGAAAAAGAAAAATGACAACAGCACTTTTGTATGTTTTTGTGTGCCTTATGGGTGTTCTGAGTGCACTGTATTAAATGCTTTAAAAAGAGTAGCTCATTTAAATAATTATATTGGTGCAAACAATATATTCAATAAGGAGTTGATATCTAAAACATATAAGGAATTCATACAACTCAATATTTTTTAAAACCAATTTGCAAAATGGGCAGGGGACCTCAAATAGACATTTTTCCAAAGAAGACATATAGATAGATGGCCAACAGACACATGAAAAGATGTTCAACATCACTGATCATTAGGGAAATGCAAATCAAAACCACAATGAGATACTACCTCACACCTGTCAGAGTGGACATTATAAAAAAAGACAACAAATAATAAGTGTTGGTGAGGATGTGGAGAAGGGGAACCCCTGTGCACTTTGCTAGGATGCAGATTGGTACAGCCACTATGGAAAATAGAATGGAGTTTCCTCAAAAAATTAAAAATGGAACTACCATATGACCCTTCCAATTCTGGGTATATGTATGAAGAAAATGAAAAAAACTAATTCAGAAAAAATACATGCCACCCCTATGTTCATTCCAGCATTATTTACAATAGCCGAGATATGAAAGCAACCTATCTTCATTTAAGACTCCACTGATAGATTAATGGATAAAAAAGCTGTGGTACATATACACAATGGAATATTACTCAGCCATAAAGAGAATGAAATCTTACCATTTGTGACAGCGTAGATCGACTTGGAGAATATTATGCTAAGTGAAATAAGTCACACAAAGAAAGACAAATACCGCATGATTTCACTTACATGTGGAATCTAAAAAACAAAGCAAATGAACAGAACAAAACAAAACAGAAGCAGACTCATGCACATCAGAGGGATATTCATTAGTGATAGGAAGGCTAGAGGAAACAGTAGCATTTATCAGTACATTTTGCTGCTGATTTTACAGATATGCTTGGTACAGTGCAATGTGTCTCCCAAATTCAGAGGAAAATCAGGCATATTTGCATTTGTCATTTTATATATCACCTCTCTCCAGTCGTCTTATATGTATTTCACAAAGAAGAGTAAAATAATTTCAATTTGTTGACTTGGGGAGATATATTGTTGAGGGTGAATGAAAAATTTTTAAGTGTGGAGAGGATTTGGTGGCCGAATGGGGTTACAAAATGGAGGAACAGAAGTCTGCCTTTTTAGGGGAATTTGGAAAATGTCAGAAGGTTAAGTGCAAACAGCAAACCATAATCATTGTGTCTCTTACACACCCATCAAAGGCAATCATAGACGCCCAATCCTTTCTAATTAGGACAGGTTGGAAATTGAGTAAAGCTATGAAGTTTAGAGTTTATACAGATACATTCTGCTTCTGTTGACACAATTCCCCCACCCCACCCCCAGGGATGGCAGTAGTCAGGTATGGTTTCCTTTTGCCCCCTGGCTATAGTCCTCTTCATCCTCCCTTCCAAATCAGACGATTCTGCCCTGCTTCCAAACTCAGATAACCAGGAGAGATGTCTCAAAGGATTTTTACCTAGGATGTGAATCAGGCCTGGGTATTTTAAGGCTTTTCTATTTCTGTACTTTAGCTGACGGTTTGGTTCGTAAGCCCAATTCCCTGTTCACCAGCCTCCCTTCCTTCCCCCAACACATACACACACACTCCCACACATGCTCACTTGCTGGCTCCCCTCTTCTCTGTAAAATGACCTGGTTGATTGAGACTAGGAACTAAGCAGGAAGGTAATGTCAAACTGAAATTTCCACACATTATCCAAAAATGTAATTCATCAGCTGCAGGGTAGGAAGAAAGCCTTTCTGAAATGTGTTAATGGGAAATTCACATTTCTTTTGTCTTCTGGGAGGTGTGGTAGTGGTGATTTCCTTTTTCAATCTGCTCCCCCGCCCCCATTCCACAGCTCTCTTAGTGCTTTTAGCTGATGAGCTCTGTATGTCTCTATTCCTTACAAGAACTAAAGATCTTTAAGTTGCCTTTTCGTTTACTCTACAGTCCCCAAATGGAGCTTTGATAGAAGAAGATTTTTCTAGTTTGGAGAGAAGATAAAATTCAGATCGAGACCATACATTTGTATAAGGCTTTTACCTTTGCAGAACATTTTCAATCAGCCAACAGTATTTATTTTGTGTCTGTTCTTCTCAGACCAAACGTTATTTCCTTCTCTTCTCTGAAATTCTGTATCTGGGTCTGTAAGGAAGCCAAGAGGTTAAGACATAGTTTGTGCCCACGTGTTGCTGCTAAAGAGGCTATGAGTCAGGGAAGCCAGGACAAATTATGGGCCCTCCAGCAGCCGGCAGGTCTGAGTGGGGCAGGGAGCCTGCTCATAATGCATATCACTTACACATCCACTTTGCTGTTTTATGGGCATTTTTGTTTTGTTTTTCACCTCGGCCCAAACTCACCCTTCCTGACCCTGGCTCTTATATTTCATTGGAAAGATAACACAAAAGTGCTCTAACAATACAGCGAAGTTGGAGGTTTGATGGGATGCCTACTACGAGTCAGCTATATATGTTACCTCACTGAAGCTTTATATCAGTTATGTATGATCAGTAGTATCATCTCAATTTTACAGATAAGGAAGGCAAGACTTAGAATCAGTTAGCTGAACAGTGGGGCTAGATCTGTCTGACTGCAAAGCCATGGTCTTTCTGTTACCTTACCACTCTGCCTCTGCTGAATGGAGATGAAGACATCAGCTATACGTGTTCAAAGGAGAAAAAGATGGCCGTGGGCTGGGGTTCTTGGAACAAGTGTCAGATAGGAGTGAGCCTTGAACTTGGTAAAGAGTAAGATTGTAGGAGACAGGTCCATGTAGAGGAAGTAGCTGAGCCAAGCTTCAGAGACATCTGCAAGGGATAGTGAATAGAACAGTAAGGACTACTCTGTGGTAAGTACTCTCTTTATGTTGAAATAACTGAAACTCAGAGGGGTTAAGTGTTTATCTAAGGTCACAGCTAATAAGTAGTGGGGCAGAGATTTGAACCCAAGTCTCCTGATAAGCTGACCTAACACAGAATAAATAAATTTGCTAAGTAAATAACCTGACCTAACACAGAAGGAGCTGGGCAATATTCAGACTTCCCGTGGCATCTGTGAGTTGAGAATCATTGTCTATCTCACTGAGGTCAGATACATGTTCTCTCAGTGACTTTCCACCTCCTTCACACTTGGAGTGCGGGTGAATTTCCCGCCAAAATATAAGATGGCTCTGTCTTTTGGTTTTGTTCCATCCACCAAAAGGGTGGATTACAAACAAATATTTGGTAATACGCAGTTACAATCGGCCCGAGTTTACACGTTTCCCGCACTCCACCGCAAATCTATATGAACCGAGTTAAAGACGGCTCCCGCGGAGTATGCGCAATTCACGCGAGCTGACTTAACTCGTTTCCCGCACTCCAAGTGTTCAGTTTCTCGCTGACTTAAAAGTTTGGTTTTCTGCTTGGCCCTTGTTTTGTAGTTGGATATCTGGTGAGATGCAAGGCCCCATCCACATTAAGTGGACACAGCCAGTTAGGTTAATTACTCTAATTTCTATGGCGGCTAAGAAACTTCTCCTCACAAACGTCGTGAATCAAATTAAATCATCTTATTGGTGGTCTGAGCATAAAATGTATACTCAGTAACCCCCGGTATTTTTCCTTCCTGTTTATTTTCAAAGGCTTTTAGATTTAGTATTTCCGTTGACCCTGTTGCAATAGCCAATAGAGGCAATATCTGTACTCACTTTAAAAATGAGGCCAGAGTTGCCCAAAGAAGACTTGAGTCAAGAGCACTTGGCTTCTTATTTTCCTTGTCCTTTTTTTTCTTTGCTTTGCTTCTTTTCTGTCCTGCCCTCTTTTTCTGCCTTCTTACTTTTTTATATGCCATTTGATCCAAAAAGGATTTGCAATGGCTTATAAGATAATATAGAAAAGAGCTAAAACTAAAATACCCATAGATTTTTTTTTCAAAGCAAGGCAGAACTAGGAAATGGGTGTAAAATGGTAAGAGGAGGCCGAGAAGGAAAATTTGTAAATTAAATGTGGCGAGGTAACTTCTCTGAGAAGTAACAGACCACCTGAGTGTTCTTTATATGAAGGAAAACTGGATGCTGACGACTTGAGCCCATTCTCAAGCGGTAACCAGGATCCCAGCCCCACCCCTGTTCCCACCACGCGCACGACTGTGGAGAGAGTCGCCAGCTGTAATACAGATAAGATGTGAAGCCTGAGATCACATACATAGTGTTTTCTTGCTTGAACTCCTGTTGGTTTGATTGACTTGTTTTTCGTGGCCAGAGCAGGCAGACACAGAGAAGCTGCCTTGGCGGAGTTCCTGTTTCAGGGACACGTGTGTCAGCAGGGGCCGAGGAGGTGTTTTGAAGGGGCTTTCCCGCCTGCCGCCTTGAGCTGAGGTGTTCCTGGCTCCTAGGCTCTTCAGTCCTCAAACCCCGATGTTGGGCACACTGAAACTTCAGTCCTCCTCCTCCATCTTCCTGGTGAAGGTTCCTGCAGTGAGTTCTGGCAGGTTCCCCACAGCCCAGGACCCTGAGCCTGACAACACACAGGAAAATTGGATGTCCCCCTTACTTCCTAGTCCTGACCTTGGAAACTGGAACTCGTCCTCAGCCATTTCTTCTCTTCCCAGTATGCTCCTCACCCTGAAACACACATACCATCCAAACGCTTCCTTGTCAGAAATACCAGACACAGTGCAATGAACCAACCGGAAGTGAGACAGACTTTAATGAAGTCCTGCCCATCCCCTAGCCTTCACTCAGATACACACTTAACAGGTGGTTTTGCCTAAGTCACTTTATCCCCTTGGACTTCCATTCTCTTCTCTCAATATTCAGTAAGAAGATAAATCCTTACCTTACCTTCTCAGGGTGGTACTTGTGAGGGCACTTGTAAATTAAAGCAACCTATAAGAGCCCCCTTCTGTCTCATAACTCCTTCCCCTGTTGCAGAAGACCAAAGAAAACCAAGCAACGCTTTAAAAGAAAAGGAGGGACACTTTTTATTTATGCCGGTGGACTCGGGGAATAACTTTCCAAATCTGAGTAAAGTAACATGCAAGGGGCTTCTCTTTATATCTCCCTGTGGTCTTTGTCCCGCAAATATGGATTATGCTTCCGGTCCTTTTCGCGGGCCTTGCAAGAAGGCCCTCAGGTGTTGGGGGTCTCCGGGCCACATCTGATGGTTTGGCCTGGTGCCAGTGTTAATAACCCTCCCTCTGGGGCAGTGCACTGTTCACAGTTTTATGGCCTCTGTAACAGGTTCTGCAAGACCAGTATCTGGGAAGGAGGTAGTGACTTAATTATAGATTATCAAGAATGTACACTGAGCTTGCTGGCATGGATTCAGCTCGCTAGCCCCCCAAAATATCAGGGTTACCTTGGAATTAGCCCTTTTTAGCCTTCTCACTCCCCTCCCACCAAGGGTCCTACCCCTGGGCCAACAAATGGATAAAGAGAGGAAAGGGAAATGGAATCTCTTTTCCTGATTCAGTCCTCCATTATGTGATTCCAAGTAGGAAGTAGGAGACAGCATATGAGAAAGCAGGGAAGTGGAATGAGAACTCACATTTATTCAGCACTGCTGGATGCCATCTGTGTATCTCATTTCATCCCAAGAGGTAAGGAAACTAAGGCCCCTGGAGTTTCAAGTGACTGACCCAAGGTCACACAGCTGGCAAGCGGCCACGCTGCCTGTGTGCCCATGCCTGTCTGACCACACGCTGCTGCCAATTGGGACAAGAGACATTCCTGGAGTGTCCCCCGCATTCTTGCTGTTTCATCCCGAGTCGTGAGTGTGGCTGTGTAGGATGCATTCCAGTAAGCCTCAGAAATAGCTGCAGTGATAACGAACAGCCGCTTTAAGTGGTTCTGGAAGATTGTAAATGAAAGCCTTTGGTTCAGTATTTGAAAATGTCAGGATGATTTCTGAGATTGTTTTTAAAATCAGGTCACATTGAGGAGTGGCAACACGATAAAATGGAAGGATCCACCAATTTCTCATTCTGGCCGTAGCTGTGGGACTTTAAGTGGACCAAACAATTCTGTGCTTCAGATGGTTGTGTATAATATGGGGATAATAACACAGGCTTCTTCCACCTTACTGTGTTGTGACATCAGATGAGCTGCTAATGTGTTGGTAAGTCGCTAAGTGCTATACCAATTCAGGATATTACAGTGGTCACCCAGAAGATAGGACATTGTAAGCAGGGGATTTATGAGGGTAAAGCAAATACTAACCCCCCTCCCCTCAACCCTGTGATAAGCTAGCTTTGCTTTACGGCCTGCCTTCCAGATGTTTTGTTCAGTTATCTATGCGCAAATCAGCAAAAGCTGATTAACTCTCTCAGACATCAGTGTCTAACTGTTATTAATGCTCAAGCTGATCAAATTACAATGCCACAGATCCTACTTGTGCCGTTAATATTAGATTTTGGATTCCGGTCTATAATGAATGATTTTTCCTCCATGCATTGGAAAAATTAGTTAGCAGAGTTCATAAGAAAGTTTAATTAGCAGGCTGTTTGTGAAGATAGTGGTTGTGAGTCATTGTTCAGAATGAACCACATTTCTCAGGGATGGGTTCGTTCCTGCGTTCCTTGAGCAGCCAGATAGGATCCTTGTGTTTAGGAAGCTGGTGTCTGCACACTTTCCATTTGAACTGCATCATGTGATAGTAAACCAGTGATAAAAACAGTACATTTTAAAAGCCAGAGAGGAAGAGAAGGTGTAGATGTTTGTGTATTTGTGTCTGTGTCATCCAGGGGAATATCATGGACCTACTCTAATCCAGGACTGCGGTATACACGATAGCCTAGTGATTAAGAGCTAGACTGCCTGCATTTGCATCCCAGCTTCACCACTTACTGGCTATGTAACAGGCAAATTCTTATTCTCTGTGTGCCTCCATTTTCTTATTTAGAAAATAAGGATATTGATAGGATTATTATTAGCATCAATATATTTAAACCATTCAGAACAGCACTTGATGTAGAGTAATATAATTCATACAGCAGCTCTGTAAGGATCAGTTACTATTAGCCTTATTTACAGGTGAGGATACAGGCTCAGAAAGGTTAAATAACTTGTTCAAAGTCACACAGCTTCTAAGTGGCAGAGCAAAGTTGAATCCATGTTTGTTTGACTCCAAAGCCTCTATTTTAATCTGCAACACTATACACTGCCTTCCACTGCTATATGCCTTGTTAACTATAGCTCATGTGCATGTGTGTGCCTGTATGTGTGACCTAAATGTGTGTGCTCTTTTTTTTTTTTTTAAAAAGGGACACAGTGTTTTTATTGAGATGCTGGGGTCCAACCCCAGCAGGTCCAGGGGTCCCCAGAGGTGTGGACGGAGTCGGTGAAGAAGGAATGACACGGAGACAGCCTTCAGTTGATCAGCAGCCTAGTCAGGACCTCTAGCCAGGATCTCCAGCCAAAGTTCTGGTCGGGATCTCCAGCCAAGTTCTGGTTAGGATCTGATCAGGATCTGATCAATGTGTGTGCTCTTGCTTGGGGGTCCATACAGCCACACACAATGTTGTTTGTTTTTTCCTTGGGTCTTTGATTCTTCTAGTGAAACTCCTTGAGCTCACTGCATGCTGATTACTAACACAGATGAGCTAGAACCAAACTTGTACAACTTATACTGACATGAAAATATGTCCTCAGATGTCTGACACCCTCCCCACTATATATCTCTGTCCTGTGACTATATTATCCCAGAAGCATGTCTATGTGACGTCTTCTGAGGAACAGAATCATGGAGTATCACAGTGAAAAGAGACCTTAGAAGTATTCTCTGGCTTGGTCTCCTTGTTTCCTGCTGGCCCCTTTGGTATCTCAGGAATCCTAGCTCAGAGTTGGGACCCCTCCCCCTCCCCCCAATTAATCTTGAGACATATTCAGTCCTGTTTCAAAGAGTAATGTTTATTTGGGAATCCCATCTAAAAGTCTTTCCCAAAGATGTGTAATAGATAATATGTTTTTAAAAGGGATTCTGTGACCAAATGAGTTTGGGAGACTGAAGTGAACCAACCTAAAAAGGGGTGTTTTTTTAATCACTCCTTCTCTGAGTCTATGTTAATGTGCATTATAAACCTTAATAGCTAACACGTAGCATTCATTACCCAAGGAAGCTTTTTTTTCCAGCATTTTGTGGACTGTACATTCTAAACCAGGAGGATAGTGTGGAGCTGCATTAGGGATAAGTTTGTGGGTGGAAGGGAAGGAGGCAGTTTGGGACAGTTCAGTTCCTACATGATAGCCTCGTCCCTTTTGTTAAGAAAGAGGTAGCATTCTCTTCTGCATGTGAGTGGGCAAGTGCAGGCCTTAAAAAGTCTTACTGACTCTCAAGAGGGACAGAAAAGGGTACCATGTAGACCCCCCTCTCTGCCACCAGCAGAGCCCTGTCACATGCTATAGGCATTCTTATTGAAAATTATGGAGTACTGAGCATGTACTGAGCATGACTTAAATTATGGGTTCATTCTGTTTCCTGATCATCAGGATGACGTTTCATTTTCCATTGTCAAAAAGAACTGGCCCGTTAGAAGGTGTTCACATTTTGTGATTCTCACATGCATTCCTGGAACCTCCTTAATTGTTACCTCCCCAGGTACTTGGCTCCGTGTAGCGAGGCTGACCATACTTGCTTGGTGTAGCCATTCCCTGAGAAGCCCGTCACTTTAAAAAAAATAAAAATAAAAAAATGGCTTCCCTCCTCCATTCCTACTCTACAGATTCATTTCTACATGAGTTATTTTGTGCTTGGGTTTTCCTTTCTTTATTATTATTATTTTTTTTCTATTTTACCTGCAAGCTGAATGGTGATGAAAAGGGAAGACATACTTTTGCTTCTTTTTTCTCTTCCTTTTCCTGGATCTGGGGAATTTCTGTCTTTTTAAACATTTGTTGGAACTGAACTGAGCTGTCAAGACCATGGATGTGAGCTTCACATCTGGTACTGTACTATCAATGACGTTCTTGACAACAGGGATGGGGGTATTCATCTCTGCATTTCACATAGCTTTTAGTGTAAGTCCATGACCAGAGATCCCAAACCCTTTGTTCAGAAATGGCACACTGACAGAGATTTTCAGACAAAGTCCTTCTCCAGCTCATATTTGACATCCTGACTTATCTCTACAGAGACATGTTATTTACTTCTCCTCCCTCATAGAGAGCCATGAATTTCCTTTTACTTTGAATAAAGGCAGTTTTCATAGATTTATATTCAGTTAATATTTGTGAAGCATCTACCTAGTGCCAAGCCCTCTCACATAACTTATCTCCTATAATCTAAATCCCAACATGATATAAGGCCCCTTCACCTGCCCTTTTTAAGAATAGTGTCTGATGGGAGATTTGGAAGCCCTTGTCTTAGTGCCTAGATTCAACAGTTTCTTTCACCCACAGACATTTCACCCACAGAGTCCCATTTTGCCCAAAGGCTAATTACAGTGTATGTAATTAGCATTAACCTGACAACTTTTTCTGCCTCTCCTTCCTTTGATACTAAACCCTCATCTAACATCAGCTACCTTTCAGGAATCACCTGTGGGTTCATATCCATTCTGGGTGGAGTCTTGGCTATTTGACTTCCAGATCTTTGTTTCATGTGAGACTAAGCCAACCTCTAGAAGTCAGAGTGCTGGTTCATTTCTCTGGCTAGCGGGGAGTTTGCCGAATTCCCCTTCTTTTTGTTTCAACTCTTGTCAAAAATATTTTTAATTGTGTGACTATTCTTTTCTATCAGTAAAATCTTCTGAACATATTTTAATATCATCTTTTGATTAAGAGTCTTTCATTGCCCCAGGGTCATCCATCTGAACACTTCTTTTTGTGTGCTAAATGCTGAAGGGGAGATACTTGTCAGGAAAGCTTCTATTGTCCCTGGTACATTACCTAAAATAGATTCTTCTTTCTGTTTCTTCTTAAGCAATACTTGATAGTTACTTTTTATTTATCAAGAAAGAATCACCTTTCTTTCTTGGAAAGACATAAGAAAAGTAGGGCTCAAATTAGTTCCGTTTTTTTTTTATTGAGGTTTGTTATTGAAATGTATAAGAACTGTCATTTGTAATAACTTATTTTATAGGACAAACCAAAAGAAGTTAAAAACAAAAAACACTCCTTTGAGAATTGGTTGGTTTTCTTTTTGAAAGAGTGTAGGTTTGTAACTGGTCCTTCCTGCTTTGGGGACTGCTGAAATCACTGTGTACACTCTGTGAATTTCCATGTGCCTCACCCTCCTAACAGAGGCATTGTTTCACGTCACTTGAACAATTTGATAATATTGTCTCTGAAATCAGAAGACACTTTTAAAGCCTGTGTGGGCTTTGGAGCCAGATGGTCTTGGGATCTTAGACCTCTGGACATCATGTCCTTGATTGTAAATGGCAGTGATAATGCTTACCTGTAGGATTGTTTGGGGGAGTCAATGAGAAGATGGAAATAAACACTCAGGTATAACAACAACAAAAAGAGAAATATGTACTATTAACTAGATGGTAGGAATCTTTTCACAATGTATGTGGATATCAAGTCATCATGATGTATACTTGAAATATCTCACAATCCTACCTGTCAATTATACCTCAATAAAGTTGGGGTGAGGAGAGAAATTAAGCACTCAGTACGGTAACTGGCACACAGTAAGCACTAAAAAATGATAACTATTCTTGATACTGTTCATTTGATTATTGAATTCATTCATCCATTCAACATAAATTTATTGAAAGCCTACTATGTGCCAGACATTGGTCATATCAGATTAATAAGACCCCTGTTCCTGCCCTAAGGAACTTAGGGCCCATTGAGAAATGCATTTGGTTCGGTGAGCTTGTACTGAATGCCCACCGTGGGCCAAGTGCTGTGCTTGTTGCCATCTTGATGCCACATGATGAGTTCTTAACCTCTGGGAAATCACATCTACTTAGGAAGCCAGGATGTAGCCTCTGGAAATAACCAAGTACTGGCTCAATATAATTTTAAATACTTTGGAAATTCAGAATAAGTAAGGCTGGGTCTTGTCTTTTTTAATAGTGTTTGTTGTTGGCAGAGAGCAGACACACTCAAAATTTAAGATGTCTAATGACTCCTGAGGCCCTGCCAGAGGTATGGGGAGATCTCATCTATGCAACGGAGCACAGATTCTGCTTAGAAACAGCATTGACAGTCCAGGATGATATCAACAACCCCTGGCCTCTGGCAGTGATGGCTATAAACTCAGTGGCAGTCCACTTTCCTAAAGGGATGGATGCTCATGCTGTCCCCTCCGCCTGGAGTGTTCTTCTCTGTCTTTTGCCTGTTATCTTCTAGAGTCTTTTCAAATTAGTCTCAGCTCAGGTATATCCTCCAGAAACCCTCTCTCCTTCTCACTGTCATAACACCTAACCAGTACTTTAAGACTATCACTGTTGATTCATACTAGACCATGAATTCCTTGCTTCTTCTTTGGTCCTCGCTTTCCAAATCTGTGGAAGAAGAGACCTGAAAATGATTGATACTAAAGTCCTTTCCAAGACTGCAATTCTGTGATGTAACAGATATAGTCTGCACACCAAATTAGAAGATAGGAATGGGATAATTTTGGGTATATATTGGAATTAAATGGCAAGAATTGGAATTAAATGGCAAGAATGAGAACTTAGAGATAGTACTAGAATATATTGAGCCTTTCTCAAAATGTCAGGCACACTGTGCTCTGTCAGGGCAGGTGTTTAGTACACAGATGAGCACATATTCTGAAAACCGGGGCACAGCTGAAAGGGGTATGCATCTGGCTATTATTCTCTGGCCAAATAACTTTGGGTTTGTTACTTCTCCTTTCTGGGACTCAGTTTCTCCTTCTGTAGAAAGGCTTGCTTCAGAGGTTGCAAAGATTTAAATAATGATGTATGTAAAGTGCTTGGCCTATAGTAGGTACTTAATAAATATCCTTTATTATTCTTATTTTCTCAATTAAAAATCAGAATAAACTGAAACAAGTTGTGAGCATGGGTCTAAATCAGCGGTTCTCAACCTGTGGGTCACGACCCTTTTGGGGGGTCGAACGACCCTTTCACAGGTGTCGCCTAAGACCATCGGAAAACACATATGTAATTACATATTGTTTTTGTGATTAATCACTATGCTTTAATTATGTTCAATTTGTAACAATGAAATTGGGGGTCACCACAACATGAGGAACTGTATTAAAGGGTCGTGGCATTAGGAAGGTTGAGAACCACTGGTCTAAGTAAATGTAATTTAGAATCTTTGAATCTTAACATTAGAAGGGATCTTATGGACCCATCTTGCTAACTGCTATAGCATCTCCTGATAAAATGTAGGTCTGCCTTCACATTTGCCATAATTCTAGTCATGGAGCAGCCTCACATGGCAGCCCACACCCTCATAAAATCATTATTAAAAAGTTCTTATTGCCGAAACCGGTTTGGCTCAGTGGATAGAGCGTCGGCCTGCGGACTGAAAGGTCGCAGGTTCGATTCCGGTCAAGGAGATGTGCAGGAGGCAGCTGGTCGATGTTTCTCTCTCATCGATGTTTCTAACTCTCTATCTCTCTCCCTTCCTCTCTGTAAAAAATCAATAAAATATATTTAAGAAAAAAAAAAGTTCTTACTTCTGTCAAAGCAAAATCTACTCCCTCTTCTATTGCGTGATTCTTGCCTTCTCCCTGAGGCCCCACAGAGTAATCTCCCCCTGCCTTTTTATGACAGCCTTTCAAATATTGGAAGGGGCCTGAGCACCTCGAGAGTCTTCTGTCCTTCACTCTACAGCCCACGGGTCTTTCAGATGTGTCTCATGGGATCTGCTTCCATACCTCTTACCAGCATCTAGACACAGGTGATACCCTGGTGGAAGATTTTGCCACTCTTCCTGGTGCCTTTCTGTTTGGTATATGGGTAACTGAGGTTGATTAAGAGGGTGTAAATAGATAATATTCATTCATTCAACCAACAGACATTTACTGGATGTCCAGAAAATATCACAGACCTTGGGCATACAGAGATGAATAAAATACCATTTTGGCCTCTACTTCCTCTTATCTAGTGAGGAGCAGAGACACATTAAGAGATCATTTTGGAAAGGTGTGTCAGTGAGAGTGTTTACCTGATCTGTAAGGCCGAGGGGAGGCACTAAAATGACTGCCGCACGTCTTCCTCAGCAGCACTGTAGAATCAGCTTGAAACAAGGGATGGTCCTTTCCTCTTTTCAGTCATTTGACAAGTGCTATGGTAAGTGGACCTCACATTCACTTGTGCCATTGCTCCAACATGCCAAGCATGCTCCTGCCGCAGGGCCTTTGCTCATGAGATTCCCTCTGTCTGGAATGCCCTTCCGTCAGATGGGGTGGGGGGACTGGCTACCTCCTTTCCCTCAGGTCTCTGCTCTCAGGTCACCTTAGTAGTGAGGCCTTACCTTACCACTGTGTTAAAAAATTGTAACTTCACCCCCCACACACACACTGCCTTTCCCTTTTCTCCCTAGAATTCAGCATCATCTGACAAACTTTATAATTTTTTATGTGTTCCTTATCCTACTCCCTCATCCCAAATCTGATGGCAAAAACCAAGTATTTTTTGTTCTCTGCTATATTCCTAGTGAATATGCCTGGCACATAATAAATGCTCAATAAATGTCTACAGGATAAATTAATATAGTGCTTGAATTCAGCCTCAGGAATGGAATCCCATCCTTTGATAAGGGAACCTTATCAAAATTCTAGTCTTTCTTCGAAGCCCAACTTAAAAGCCCCCACCTCCAGGAAGCCTTCCCTACTCTGCTCAGTTAAAATCAGTCTCCACCTCCTCTCTGTTCCTATATACAGCTTTAAAAGAAAAATCTCTGGTATATTTATTGTTTTTGCTGAACTATAATTATCCTATATAATAAAGAGCTAATATGCTAATTAGACCAGACGGCAGAACGACCTTCCGAAACGACCTTCTGGAATGACCTTCCAGAACGACCACTGGGTGGGGGGCAGGGGTGGGGCTGTGAGGCAGCCAGGGCCATGAGGGCCGAGGCAGCCAGGGCCGCAAAGACCTACTCTTGCACGAATTTTGTGCATCAGGCCTCTAATTTCTTATATTTGTCTTTCCCTTCAACGTAATAAATCCCCTTGGTTATTTTGGGGCCCACTCATAGTATCTACCATGTAGGAGATGCCAGCTATATGTGCTCCAAGGTAAAAGAAAAGCATCAAAAACATTCTTCACCTTCAGGGAGGCTGGACCTCATTGAGGAGATAGCATCCTCTCGGGCAATAGTGTAAGGGGCTGGGAGAAGGAAGAAAAGGAACCATCTACTGAGTATCTGTTATAAACCAGGTACTTTACCTGCATTATCACTTTTAATCCTTCTAATAACTCCATAAAAATAATATTAAGTCCATTTTACAGATGAGATGACTGCGACAGAAAGGGGCAAAGTAGGAATGCAAAATTTGGGGATGAAAAGAAATAGCAAATATTAAATTCTGAGAGCTTTCCCATCAGTGCTTCCCTTCCCT
The DNA here is from genome assembly GCF_000147115.1 of Myotis lucifugus. Taxonomy (NCBI): domain Eukaryota; kingdom Metazoa; phylum Chordata; class Mammalia; order Chiroptera; family Vespertilionidae; genus Myotis; species Myotis lucifugus. The sequence continues at coordinate 5,383,239 of NW_005871085.1, forward strand.
GTGACTCTGGGTAGGATGTGTAGGTGCAGGGAGGTTCATTTAACTTTGCCAGGGTCACACAGCAATAGGCTGAAGCTGCAGTTCTTACAGGTCCCCAGGTGATGCCAGTGATGCTGGTATAGGGACATACTTAGAGCAGTAAGACTTTAAGCAACAACTGTGTGAACTACTAACAGAAAATCAATCTTCTGACTAGTTGGCTTTACAAACACTGAGTTTGCAGGAAAAAAAGTCAAGACTCAGCCAAACAGATGTAAACTCTCACAGAAAAGGGATGGCATAGGGCAGGCCCATGGATGCACCAGCATCTCAAAGCAGCCCCTGTCAATGTGAAGGAGGGAAGGAGATCCCAACACAGGGTTTGTGCCTCCCCTTGAGTTCTTACCTGATGCCCGACACTCTGCTGTGCCTTGGCACAGAGGCCAGATCCCATAGAGAGAAAGCGTGAGCTGCAAAATCACACAGACCTGGGTTCATGCAAATCCTAGCCCTGGAGCCTACTTCCTGTTTGACTTTGGGCAGGTTATTTAACACTTCTTAGCCTCGCTTCCCGTATCTGCACAATGGGCCTTGTGTACCCATTTCACACAGGATTATATTAGGTCCTCTTACCAGGCCATTTAGCATAGTGCCTGCCATAAAATAGGCAATGAATAAATTGTGGCAGTTCTTCGTCCACATGCTAATATAGTTAATCCTCACAGCGATCCTTTGATTGTGAGGATAAGGGATTATCCCTGTTTTCCAGATAAGGGAACAGGCTGATGAAGCTTAAATGACTTAACCAACATTATACAGAAAATATGGTTTTGAGCTCCCACCCCACTGCCCGCACACACGTATGCAGTAACAGCCGCAGAGCTCTCTGCCCTCTTTTGGGTGAGTTCAGGTAGATTTCAAGGCAGCTGACAGCCAGGAAAGCCCTCAGGACTGGCAGGAGGGAGTGCTGGGATGTGGAGTTGGCTTCGGTTAACCCAGCATGTGGGTTACCGCTACACAGGTGATCTTGAGGTGACTGGGGATTTTATCATGTGCTTTGAGAACAGAATTTCAGCCTGAGCTAGGGGTTCTAACATCCACAAAAATTCCTTACTCAACTCAGAAGTTTTCATCAACAGCAGCTACCCATCTGGCAGCCCCCCTCGGGGGCTTTGCAGATGAGGGAAGTAACTGTGAGGTTTCTGGAGAATGACGCTTTTTGAAGACAGAAAGAGCAAGCTGTGCAGGTTAGCAGTGCAGAAATGCTGAGGTTCCTTCTGGCCAGCCCTGCAAGGGGACAGACAGCTTCTCTGCTGCTGCCATCAGCCATGAGGATGTCTCATTCGGAATCCTGCTGTCATAACCCCCATGACCTCAAAGGCAAGGGACAACAACTTCTGTCCTGAATGACTGGGAAAATGAGGGGTTATATCAGCTATGGTGGTCACACTCCCTAGAGTTTAAGTACAAATTAAAAATGCTTAACGCAAACTATCAGCGATAATCTGCTTTTTCTTAGGTGATTCAGAAAAGCCTCAGAGGTATTTCAGGGCCTCAAAACAGTTGTCAATAACATTTTAGTTCAAATGGAGTCACTGTGGTTATCGCAAAGGATACCAGATTTGGAGTCAAAAGCTCTAGACCGGGGCAAACTATGGCCCAAAAGACAAATTGAGCCCACTGCCTGTTTTTCTAAATAAAGTTTTATTGGAACACAGACACTCATTTGTTTACATGTCGTCTGTGGCTGCTTTCATGCTACAATGGCAGAGTTGTCATGACAGGGCCTGGAGGACCCACCAATGCTAAACTATTTGCCATCTCACCCTATGTATAAAACAATTTCCCCATCCCCTGATCTAGACTAAGATCCAGCTCTGTAACGTAGGGAAAAGCAGTGTTTTCCCTGCACTTCAGTTTCCACATCTGTAAAATGATGATTATCTCTCCCACAGGCTGTTGTGGGAATTGAATGAGACAGAAGAGGGGAGAGGGGGGGAGCACGTTGGAAACCCAGAGTCTCTGTGGAAGGTGGGCAGGGATGGGTTTTATCGTCCACCTGAACGATGCTGCAGAAGCCACCTAGGACATTTTTTGTCTGTGTTGTGTTTTCCAATCAACCCTGATGTTAGCTTATTATCGAGTTCTCTCCTTTCCCCAGGGACCCGCCCTCTACCTCTTCTCCCCCCAAACATAAAAACATCTGGTCATATGCTTCCAGAATTAAAGAATTAGTACAGATGTGTTTATCCATTCTTTCACTTAGCCAGTATTTGTTGAGTACCCTCTATGTTCAAAGATGCAAACTTTTATAAGCTAGTTTTTGGGGAGAGAAGTGGTTGACGTCTAAGGGGAGAAGTCAGGTATACAAATCATTATAGCAGAATAGAGATTTCACCACATCATACTAGGGGGACACAGCATGTGTTTGTGTTGTGCATGTGCGATTTACAAGAACAGAAATACTCAGGTTCAGATTTAAGAAAAGCTTGGTAAGAAAAAAACCTGTTTAATCCAAAACCCAAATGAAATATCTTAAAATGTAGGCATTATGTGTGAAAGTTTTCCTTGGAAACTACATTCTAATTTTAAGTTGCTATCCCCAAACTACCAAGAATGCATGTCCTCCTCATGGGTGGTCATTGGAGACCCTCCCCCTTTGCCCATTTTCAAGACTATCAAGGACTGGTTACATGTAAGGGCTGTAGGTTACCTGGGCTTCAAAAAGCCAGGTTCTCACCATAGTTTCTGAATTTTGGAGGCAGTCTTTATTTCATAATATCTTACCTCTTTATTGATTTATTTTTTCTTTATTGATAATTCAACAAACATTAACTTCAGTAATTTAATTTTTTATTTGTTCAACTTGCTATCAAAATTAATTCATTAATTGAGAACAAAAATTAAGTTTAATTTTCTGTTCTGAAAATACTGCCGCCATACCTATATAGTCAAATCTTGCCATGGCTAATAAAGAAAGAAGACGCATTTATTTGGGGGGGGGGGTATGCAGGCGGGGGGAGGAGAGAAAGAATAATATAAGGACTGACCATATCTATGTTTGGGTCCTACACATACACTTAGCTCTAGGCTCCTGACTGGGTCCCTTGGGCCTTCCCAGCATGGTGGCTCTCTTGGTCCCCATGGATATAGTGCTGGCATTTTTTGTGCATGTGTCTCATCTATATTTTTCTATGTACATTTAAATACAGAACTGCAAATCCACAACCTATCGCCAATATATGGCCACAAAAACACAAAATTCTTCCTTATTTTACTCTCCCCCACTACTAAAAGAATTTTGAAAGAAATGGGTCTTTGGATTTTATATTTTCTACCTAGGGATTTAGTCCTCTATAGACTGTTGTAAAGAGGGTGTTTAGTTCCATAGAGCACTTTTTATTAGACTTAGCAGGACTCCTGTGATGGCAAGAGGCCCGTGAAGCAGCCTGTTTGGGAACTAGGTTAACCACAGGTAGTTTCACTGGGCTGCCAGCTTATCTCATAGCTTTCAATTCACAGGCAAGCTTTCCACTTCTGCCCTCCTCTTGTTCAATGCAGTGTTCTGTTTAGAGTTTGCAATTCATTATTTCATATCAAGGAGTATCTCCAATCGTTTTTCCTCTTGCTTTCTAAAAGGATATTCATCTGGTTTTTACTTTTCCTAGAACACCCTCTTTCTTGATATTAAGCACAGTCTCTCTCTCTAAAGCTAGAGCACATCATGATAATACTGTAGTCAAATACTAAGGTGATGGTGGGTTTGGGACTGATACAGGCAGGGGGAGAGCTATGACTCAGGAGTCCTCTCCTTCACTTGATCTTTAGAACCTTCCCAAGACCTGAGAGTGTTTCTTCCTCCTGAAACAAAGGTCCACAATCTATAATAATAAAAGCATAACATGCTAATTAGACCGGACAGCCGAACTACCTTCCGGACGGAGCCGGGGCTGGGAGGGCTGAGGCAGCCGGAGCTGCGATGGGCCAAGGCAGCCAGGGCTGCAAAGGGCTTGGCCCTTGCACAAATTTCATGCATCGGGCCTCTAGTAAAGATAAAATGTAGAATGTATAACAATCATAGCCGCTCTACTATTTATTTCAGATTTCTGTAAACATATGAATAATTAGAAAGAAAGATAGCGTATCAAGGAACATGCATCACTGGTAGGCATGATAAATTCCTCCACATATATTCCATCACTGTGATGAATTATGAACTATTTGGATTTAGGTTCAATGTTTGCAGTTAAGTGGTGAGTGTTTTGTCTATGTTTTTTCATTTTAGTTTTACACAAAGTATTTAGTAGGACAGGCTGACTGTCTGACTCATTTCCTAGAACTCATACGTGAGGTTTATCATTGAGAGTATTGCTTTTTGAAATGCCCTTTGAAGCAGCCCAACTTGGTGCATGACCGTTTAACATAAATAACTGTAAACATATTTTAGTACTGTCATTTTTAAGGCTTCTCTTATATACAAGATAAATAGGACTAATAAATTTGCATGGTGAAAATGGAAATTTGCATGATGAAAATGAATTTAATTAGGTAAATTTAGTTAGGCTTGTTGAGGTGAAGCCAAATTTAAGATAAATGATATTTTTAAACCAATGAAATTAGTCTCTTTTACTTTTTTGATTTGCAGAAAATTTTGTGCGATGTGTGGCAAGGTCCTGTAATTCACACACACCTCTCTCTCACACTTACTGTTCTGTGTACACACTCACAGACAGACACACACCACGATCACAGTGAAAGGGGAAGAGAAGGGTCCCAGTGGCTAGAGGCTGCTCGGCATTCTCTCCTCCTTTTTCAGTTACTCATTCTGGCTGGTGAAGGGCATATCTGGAAAAGTTTGCCCCTTCCCCTGTCTTTTCCTGTTCTAACTCTGTTATTCCAAAACACAAAGGAATGTGCTAATGGAAAGAATTGTCATTTGGGGGGCAAAAAAAATGCATTTGCGTTTCCTTATGGTTCTCTTTGTTTCCATCCTATAAAGGATAACAAAGTCACCCACTTTCTGATCCAGAACCCAACTTGTTTTCCCAGGTTCCCTCCTACAACCGACACAAACACAGACATTTACCAGCAAAACAGAAGCTGTTGGAAAGATTTTTTTGGCTGCTGAAATGGGCTCCTGTCACCAGGACATGGCAGGCTTTTTGTTGTATTGTCTCCTCGCCCCGGACGCTGTACTCCAAAGGGAGCTTTATGTAATCAGTCCTCCCTGACATGTGATGTCCTGTCATTTTCCTCCCCTTCGGCTCTGCAGCCGCCCACAAATCAATAGCATTGCCTGGGAAGTTTCAGCTGGTTTGCAGCCACCCTGAGCTCTGTGTTTCTTAAAGGGTATGTCAGTAAATGTAAAGTTTCCTAATGATATTTCTGGCTGATGGCACATGGCAGAGCTGACGGACTATTTATAATCAGTGGCACGATCGCAAACACATTATTTTTATTTCACTTAGGGGGGAGCCCTGTCACTTGCCACCTCTCTTTGCAGACAAGTGGATGCCGTCTCCACCCAAAGGAGCTAAATTCTCTTTGAAGAATGTGCCTGCACACACCCCCTTTGCGTTAGGAGCTCCTCAGTCCTTCCCAATAGAACCCACCCCTCTTTTATGATTATTGGGCTGGGGGAATGAAGGAGGCAATGAATTATTTGCAGCAACTGCTTAAAATTCTGGCCCTGCCTTCACTATAATGTCTCCTCCAATCTTTGCTGCTCAGCTCCTGCTGCATTCCTCTGGGTGTGGGTGTGGCTGGCGTGACTGAGGCAGCAGACACGGCTCCTACATCCAGCACTTGCCCCAGTTTTACAGGACTAAACATAGCAGAGCTGTCTTTTGTTGAGCAGCTACTATGTTCTTAGCAATGTATTGGGTAGACATTTTATATACAATATCTCATCAACCCTCTCAAACCTGTTTGTGGCAAGTGCCACAAACTTTGGAGACAAGTCATTTAATCTCCTATCCCCCCGACATCTCTGAGATGTCACAACGCTTACAGGGAAATTCCCGGGACTCCAGTTCAGTTCTCTCTAACAAATGACACTTGTTCTCCATCCACTACCTTGTCCTGCCTCTTCTCCACTAAAAGGACATTGGTGTATATATGGTGTGGATGTGCAGGAGTGCGTACCCATTCCCACCTTGGGCAGCTCCGTGAGCTCAAAAACTGACCAGAATGAAACATGAAAGAATTTGAAATTTCTCAACCTGAGGGTAAATCCTGGTATAACAGGAACCATATACTAGGGGGGTTTGGATTCACTGCAATGGGAAGTGTTACCTCTATAAAGATATTGAGCGCTCTCTCTCTCTCTCTCTCTCTCTCTCTCTCTCTCTCTCTTTTTCTCTCTCTCTCTCTCTTTTTTAAAAAATGTTTCCACAGGACAGAGTTTAGGGTATGGATTCGTTAACTATATTGATCCAAAGGATGCAGAGAAAGCCATCAACACTTTAAATGGACTCAGACTCCAGACCAAAACCATAAAGGTAAGAGGTGATCTTCTGGCTCCTGATTGGGGAGGCGCTGGTTGATTTCATCCCTTTGTTCTAATAAATAAAGGCCATGAGGAAGCTGGAGGTGATGCTCTTTATTTATTCAGAGGACATTTCCTGGGGACACAGATCATTACGGAAGAGTGAAGTGAGGGCTGAGCACAGGAGGGAACACGAGCGGTGGATGTCAGGGATGACTACCCCACATGGAAGGCCTGTGAGCCCGAGTCTGCAGAGATGGCCAGAATTGAGCTACGGGAAGAAGCTGAGATAAGAAGCTGTTCCAGGCAGAGGGAACAGCACATGCAGCGCTTTGAAAATGTACATAAATATTGTGAGTGGGGAACAGCAGATGGAATAGTGTGGCCTACGTTTGGATGGGGGGCGGGGGAGGACAGGGGCCTCATGTGCCAGGCTGAGCAGCTTGGCTTTACCTAAAGGTAGAGAGGACCCTCCTGAGACTTGAAAAGGAAAAATCAGTTATAAAATAAATACACTAGTGAACTGGTGTACAAAATCGACAGGAACAAAGGAATGACCAAAAAAGGAACATTCCAGGCATCTGAAAATAATCAGACCAGTAAATAATATCTATGCAAGGGTTAAGGTGAAAAATAACGGTGACCCAGAGCCTGCTCCTCCAGACCAGGGCTTCTGCGGCTCGATTGTCACTCTCAGTTCAGACTTCACCTGATGGGGTCCTTCAGAAGGTGGTGCCATTGGCTTTGAGGCCCCCTCTGACAGCCAGTGGTGAGCTTCTGAATGGAGCCTGCCTCCTCTGCCTCCCTTTCCCGGCCGCCCCACCTTAGCATCCTGTTTGGGGGCAGCTGCCAGCCAATTAATGAGCCCCATTCTTCATAGCCTATTAAACCAGGGGAGGTGTCTCCTGGGCACTCTTATCCTCACAACAGCAAGTCTGACACAAAGTAGGACAAAAGAGAAACCTCTCCCAGAATGGAAATCTATAGATGGCACCAGCTCTCTGTCTGAAAACACACAACCAGAACTTCTTAGTTCAACAGAGCTGCTTCTCCCACAGCCAGGCTGACAGGGGAGACTAGTGGTGTAAGAGCATCTTACCATAGCTGGGAGGCAACCAAAACAAAACCTTCTCTTTGGGGAATATATTATGTGACTGTTTCCTTTCTTCCTTCCTTTCTTTTTTCATCCTCCATCCCTCCCTCTCTCTCTCCACTTCCCCCTCCCTCCTTGCTTCCTCCCTCCTTCCTCCCTCCCTCTCCCTCCCTTCCTTCCTTCCTTTCTTTCTTCAGCAGCTTTACTTTTCTTTCTTATTTAAAAAATACATTTCTTTATTGATTTCAGAGAGGGAGGGAGGAGAGAGAGAGAGAGAAACATCAATGATGAGAAAGAATCATTGATCGGCTGCCTCCCGCACACCCCCTACTGGAGATCCAGCCCACAACTCAGGCATGTGCCCTTGGCGGGAATCGAACCTGGGACCCTTCAGTCCGCAGGCTGATGCTCTATCCACTTTGCCAAGCCGGCCAGGGCAGGTTTACTTTTCTAATTGAGTTTAGCTTATTTCTAAAGATGATTAGAAATTATCTTTCCTGATCTCATACAGTCTGTGGTACACAAAGACCCCAAAATAGGCCTGATTCAGGTTGCTTCAGTCTTGGCTTAGAATCAATCCCTGTGAGTTCTCTAAGGAGGAAATAATTGAGTGTTGCTTAAATACAGGGTAGTCCTCTGAGAGGTAGGAGAATTAATTTCTTTCAAAAGAAAAACATACCTATTTTTGTGCTTTAAGTAAAGATGGGATGCTCCTGTCACCTGACTTAGTGATGAGGCCACACCAGGTTGAGAGCTGTATTTGTGGTTTGGATTGATTTTTCTGTGCTATCCAATTCAGTATTAGAATGTCAGACGTTTACTCTTCCCTTGACGGACACCCTGACCTTGAAGCGAGAAAGATACTTTTCTTCCCTGCAGTTTTCTTGAAATCCAAACTTCCCCAAGAGCTTAGGCTCAAATCATCAGCCATCCATTCTGTGTGGTTTTTTGTTAAGTGATCCCTGAAGCTGTAGGCATTTCCCAAAAGACTGAGTGAACCCAGCTTTTCTGATCTCAGAATGCACCCCTGGCCCATCATCCCGTCAGAAGTAGTGCTCTGTCTAAGTGGATCTTGGCAACGAGGAACATTGATTCCCTCCTTTTCTTCTCTATATTCCTTTCCCTACCCCTCACCCACCCTCTGCTCTCCCAGCATCAAAACGCTGCCAACACATTTGCACCCAGCAGTAACGTGGGCTTCCAAGCCACTGTAGGATTCAAAATGCATGATGCCACGGCTAAATCAATAATTTCCATTCTCTACAACGAATGAAAGTTTAATGTGCAAACCTGGGGATTTCAGCCCTTTCATTAAAGCAGTTTATTTGCCATACTAAAAATTAAGTTTGAGTGATAGGTTCCTTTATTAACTTTTCCTCCCTTTCCTACAGGGACACACTGTTTAAGGTAAAAATCATATTAAAGGGGAGAGGAAAAGCAAACCTTTTTCATGTGCTGTTAATAGTCTCATCATTTATTAATTTTTAAAAATTGCTTTTCTGCCTTTCGGGCCTCTGTTTACTTCTTCTGCTTCAGTTTTCTTTGATAAGTGACATGAGATTTATCTCTCCACTCTAACTCCATGAAGGAGTAGAAAACTTGTCTATTTAAGGGAAAAATGTTATTTTAAAATATGCATTACAGAGATCTCCTTGGAACCATCTAGTACAGTGGTTCTCAACCTTCTGGCCCTTTAAATACAGTTCCTCATGTTGTGACCCAACCATAAAATTACTTTCGTTGCTAATTCATAACTGTAATGTTGCTACTGTTATGAATCGTAATGTAAATATCTGATATGCAGGATGGTCTTAGGCGACCCCTGTGAAAGGGTCATTCGACCGCCAAAGGGGTTTCGACCCACAGGTTGAGAATCACTGATCTAGTACATGTTTGCAAACTTTAGTCAAGTTAGTCCCTCCTTCTCACATTTATGGAGCATATTTGGAGTGCTTCATGCAAAACACACTACTTTAAATGTAATGCACAACGTAGATGCAGGCAAACCGAGTCCACTCTTATGCCTTGAAGATTAATGACTAACAGCTAGAGTCAGAGATAGTTCTGGAAAGCGGGAAGTGGGGAGTGGAGGCTGTAGTGAGCTGTGGCACAGGAGAGAGGGCAGCTTTTCTTCAGCTACTGCTGATGGTCTAAGCCTAGATTGCTGCCAGATCTTCCGATTGCTCAATAGAAACTGAAATCTAGATTTTTTTTTCAATGCCACGTCTCCCAATTTCTAGAGATTGGATACCAACTCAAAACATTTTAAAGCATTCTGTACGTAGGCCAAACATCACTTAATAGTTGACCTGTGGACAAACAGTTGGAAGCCTCTGAACTCAAATTTAAATACACAAGCTCTGTTTTGCTGATTGGAAGTGAATGACTCATTACTGGGCTGCTAGGAGAAGGTGCCCACAAATGATGGTTCCCCAAATATTTGTTTTCCATTTATTAAGGGGATGTAATGTGACTGTGTGAATACTGAGGGTGTGTGGAGGGCAAGGCCAGGCATCTGTCCTCAAGGAAAATACAATGACGCAGACACAGCATCGATGCAGAGAAAGAGTGTGATTCCTAAGTCAGCCACAATGACCAGCGTGGATGACTGCAGATAACTTGCCTACCTGGGAAAACAAGCATCTTCTTTGGAAGCATGGATTACAGAGATCTCCTCGGAACCATGTAGTACACGTTTGCAAACATGGGACTGCAGAGCAATTATTCTTGGATTGTAACCTCGTTAGTGGGGGGACAGTGGCCAGGTTCCCAGCCCTCATCTTGGAGAGCAGGCTCAGAGAGATGGAGTGACTTGTCCAAAGCCACACACGTGGCCAGCAGTGGAGCTGAGTTAGCATCCAGAGGTTCTGTGAAGCGCTCTGCCAGAAGAGGAGCTGCTTCATATGTGACCATGAGCTTGAAAGGAAATAATAATAACAGTAATGCTACCTGACACTGAATATTTACTCTGGTCTATCTCCTTCACATGTTCAATGCATTTAAACCTTGAAACATCCTGCGGCTGGGTGCTTTATGCAGATCAGCTCTAATTCTTAAAACAACCCTGTAGGGAGGTGCTCTCTATACAAATGAGAAAACTGAGGCCCAAAGAGGTTAAGAGACTTACTGAGGATCACACCATTGGTAGTGAGATTTGGAGTAACAACAACATAGAAATGTTTTAAAGGGGGCATTGGCAGAAGATCATACATGTTGGAATGTTGCCCTGCCTGTTTGTTCAGTGGCACGTGCCTTCTGTGAGGGGGTGGGTGTGCATTTGGCCTTGCACACACATGAGTTAGACTCCCTGGCATGGGAAGGAGATATAAAAAGCAAACAAGTGGATTGTGCGGCTCTTGCAGGCTCTTGAGTAAACAGACTCGTGATTCAGGGCTTCTGCCATCAACCTGAGCGCTGACCTGACTTCAGCTCATTCCTTCTCAGACCCCTGCTTCCCAGGAAGTGCCCCAGCGATTCTCCCATCGCTGCATGCCAGGCAGTCATGGGCTTGCATTGCCAACCCGCCAGGGCAGCCTGATGCCTCACTGGAGAAACGGAGTCTTTTCTCAACATTTCAACCCTGAACCCAGTGGAGATGATTTGCCCCACTTAGGGCTTTGGGGATGCTGTTTGTTTAGTTCTCCACCCCCCCCCCACCCCCAAGTCGGCTCCAACATAGATCACTTTAGACTCTGGAAAGCATTGGGTGAAGTGGCTCTGGAGTCTAGAAAATGATGTCCAGTACTCCTGGACCCCACACTGATGCCTGTCCCAGTCCTGGACCTCTCCATCTGCTCCAAAAGAACAGCCTCTGAATTTGCAGTGTGAATCCTGCCTCTCGTTAAGAAGCGCACTATCGAATCCAAGGCCAGTGCCCCAGGTCTCACGTTAATTAGGAACAAAGAAAATCAGATGGCTCTGTGGTACTTCAAAAGAGGGACATGTTTATCCAAAGTTTGGATACACGTTCAAGTTACACTGAGACCCTTCAGCAAAAAGTGATTGCAAATTGGATTTGAGAGTTTGGAATTCCTCCCGCTAAAATGTTCACAGTAATAGGACCTCTGTTTAGACTTTAACCCATGTTTGAGGAGCAGGATTAGGGAAGTGTTCGCTGCTGCCTCTGGAAGCTCTTGTCTTCTAGGGAACACGGACATGCCAAGGACCGACTCTAACGTAGTGAGACGGGTGGTCATGCGGCGACAGGGTTCCCATTTGGCTTGGAGGGGCTGTGGGAAGTAGGGAGCTAAGCAAGCGAGGGAACTGTACCAGGAAGTAGGTTGCTGAGCAAGAGAGGGAGCTGGTCAAAGTAAAGTTCTAAGAAGGTTCACTAGGGGTGTTTGTTGAATGAAACCAGCAGCTTGCAGGCTGTTGTGGTAGGTTTTTGTCAGCATTCGGCATTGGTTTTTCATAGGCTCTCCTGGGAGCTTTGTTACTCACTTTAAAAGCAAGACATGCTTATTGAAGAATTTTTTGGAAAATGTATTATCTTATAATGAAGGCAGTATCAGCCATTCCCAACTCAACGCGGTTACCATCTTTATATATTTCCTTCCATTTTTTCATTGAGTTGCATGTTTGCAAATGGTTTTATGTCTTGTCTTTTTCTAATAATTGCATTAAGCTATTACTCAAAGTATAAAATTATGACTCTAAGTAAAACATTCACAGAGCACAGCTCTTGTCCAAACTGGAGGTGTGAGTGATTTCAGGGATGAGGTGAGAAAAGGGCTGTTTCTGCCACTCAGTGAACCCAGGAGGGTTGGCACTCAGTCGGGAAATGGGGTGAGAGAGTAAGAGGATGCTTTATTGTGAGGCAGGAGCCCAGTTCAAGGGGGGAGCAGGACTAGAGAAGGGGAAGGCTTTTCAAAAGGAACCATCTCCCTTCTCCAGGAAGGAGAGGGAGAGCGCGCTCTTTTTCCAGCCTCCCTGGGCTGTGATGCGGCTTAGCCATTTCTCCATTTTCACTTTATTCTTCTAATAGCACTAACGGTGCCTCCAGGGGAATCTTCCCACACTTGAGTTTTGCAGGTTCCAGTTGGCCCCTCCCGCTTCTTGCTCTTGCCAGGGGTCATCAGGGATCCGGGCCTCCCTCCCTCCCCCAGCATCCACCCGCCTTGCTAAAGGCCTCCATTCCGCTGAGGCATCTTTTCTTTGCACTTGGCATAAGCAATTCTTTCTCCTATCACTGCTCTTAATGCTTCCGGAGAGTTAGCAGATCATTTTTTGCTGACGGATATCACCCCACCCAGGAATAATAGACTGCCTCCCTCAGTCTTGTTAATAATAAAAAGGCCTTTTCCTCCTCCCCCATTATATAGCTATAGGCAGAGCCAGTGCAGGAGCGCTTCCCCTGCCAAGGTCAGCAAGGGCGGCTGGATCACTGAATCCCCAAGGAGCAAGGAGAGGGCACACGGGCAAGGCCAGGGGAAACCGGAGCCCCATTTACCCAGTCATACTAAGCTGCTGTCTCCGTGAGAGATTCTGTTTGGCTGCTGTGCTACCCAGGGCCCTGTTCACTTCCTTTGAGTGAATAATTTCAGATACAGGGATAGGAGTTTGGGAGGTAGTTTCCCTACTGTCCCTGCCCAGGGAGGTTGATATGATCCAGCATCTTAGAGGCATCCACAGTGTCCTGTGTCTGGATTACAAAAGAAAATTAGACAGGTCCAGGTTGGGAGGACATGTAGGTTTTTAGACGTGCGTGGAATGGGGCATGGGCTTTATCAGCTTTCAAGTGTAAAATCAGTCAACAATGTGTTGCGAGCTGCTTAAAAAAGAAGCTCAGACCTTGGCCATGTTAGGAGAACTGTGGACTCTAAATCACAAGAAATAGTGGTCCTTTCTTGGCCACTCTGGCCTGCTGTCTTGTATCTCATTCTCAGCTTCATGATTTTAAAAAACCTGACACATTCACCCCACAATGATTGCTTTTCCATTACCCCGGGGTGTGGGGAGGCGGGAGGGAGTCTGAAGTGACTCTAAAGCTCAATCCTATATTTCAAGAATCTGTGAAGAGAACTTAGGGAGTTACGAGGGTAGAACATTAGCCTTAGATGATAGTGAGTCCCTGATTGTCAAAGGCATTCAAATGGAGTCACTAAGGATGATGAAGAAAGGATTCCTATACCAGACTGGAGTCTGACGAAATGATCCTAAAGGTCCCTTCCAGTCTGAGATGCTATAACTTCATGTTGCTCCTGGGCCTGGAGCTGTTCTTTCCAGGAGATTGGCCACTAGCCATATATGGTTATAATTTGAATTTAAATTAAGTAAGATTAAATAAAATGAAAAGTTCAATTCCTCAGTCACACTAAGTATGTTTGAAGTACTCAGTAGCCACATGTAGCTAGTGGCTACCAAATTCAGCTGCACAGATCTAGACCATTTTCATGGTCCCCAAACATTCTATTGGGCAATGCTGGCCTAAAATCTCAGTGGCCCTGGGAAATAATCTCTTCTCCATCCTTATCACAAAGCCCCAAGGCAAATCAGTGGCCTATCAAAGGTCATTGAGCTTTTCCCTCTTCCCTTCCCCCTCATTATTCAGTCAGAAGAGCTCTATATTGAGATGGAGAGACAAGACCCAGCTCTGTCAAACACTACCAGGATGACCTAGGGAACTTACTTTACTTCTCTGGACTTATTTCCTCATCTGTGGAATGGTTCCTTCCAGCTCTAACAGTCTAACTAAAATATTATAGTGCGATCTTTCCAGCTTGGTAACATTTCAGGGCAAAAGCAGTATGTGCCAAGTACATGCCTTCTATTTCACTGCCTGTCCACATCAGCCTACCATAAGGGAAAGATCCCCAAACTTGAAGTCATATCTGGCTTTGTCGTAGTTCAGCTTTGTGACCTTGGATAAGTACTTGACCTCACTGAGCTAGAGTTTGTCATCTGGAAAATAGAACTAATAATATCTTACCATGGCATACAGTGTGTGTTCAAGTAATGCTCCCCAGAATGAAGATGAATACAGTTGACTTCTAAGGTGAAAATTCCATGAGGAGAGGAGAAGACTGTTTCCATCTACCTGTTTCAGAGTCTGAGTCCTGTTGAGTCTTGGGGAGCATACATAAAAGGCTTTGTATAGTGGCAAGTGTTATTATGGAGCTTCCAGGTGGCCACAGTGACCTTATCAGGTTTTCATAAAGCAAGAGTCAGGAGTTGCAGTTTAATGAGGAGAGTGACTGAGTGTCTGAAGCCCTGAGTCTGAGAGCGGCTTTTCCACTAGCCAGGCCATTACACCATTAGCACATCTCTCCCTTCTAGGGCCACCAGACAGACAGCGAAATTCTTGTACTTACTGAGCCTCCTCCATAACCTGATGGACTTTTAAAAAGAAGTTGTAAAGCACACAAATCCATCACCACATCTTTGTTTTAAAACACATATTTATTTGGCCTACTGTGTGCCAGAGCCTCTCGTGATATTCTTGGATACTCGTCAACTCCATGACTCCCTTTTGCTTCTTCTCCCAGGGGCTAAATGTCCTTGCATACAGTATATTTCAACTTTCCATTTCAATTCGGAGAGCATTTATTCAGCACTTGCCCTATGTAAGGCTTCACAACTAGATGCCACAGGAGGTCTGCACAAACCGCCATCAGAATACTCAGACTATTAGGGCAGATTCAGTGTTGACACAGATGGCTGATGGGAGGCAGGGTGTGATAGCTGCTGCCATTGAAATGTGTACCATCTCTGGAGTCCAAGGAGAGAGCAGCCATTTGTGCCTGGGCTTCATGGAGGAGGCAGAATTCTGGCTGAGCCTGGAAGGATGGGCAGGAGTCCCTTTTGCCATGATGATGAACAAACAGCAAGAACAAAGACGTAGAAGTAGAAACTTTCAGTGCATATTCACTTTTTTTAGTTTGAATTGAGGTGGAAGGTGCATGGAGAGATTAGTAGGAGGAGAGGTCGGACTTGAATGCTCAGATAAAGGTTTCGAACTTCCATCACAAGGTGCTAGAGAACCCTTGAAAGTGTTTGAGCAGGGAGAAGTGGCACATTCAGAACTCCCTTGGATATGTTAGCATCAGGTTTTGCCCCAGATAACAGAATATCATGTATCAGGAGGCGGGAGGGGGAAGTATGTGGCCCCAGTCCTCATGCTGACACCTGTCCTGCCTGCAGTCCTCGCAGTCAAAGCTGTAGTTTCCAGGAGCCAGCTGGCTTCTTTCTTCTCTCCCAGCTCTTGGAGTAGGATTGGAGGTCCTTGAAAGGGTTGCTCCTAGAAGGCCCTGGCAGCACCAGAGTCTGTTCTCTGCTGCTGTTCTTCTCTGGGTCTCTTTGAAGTGAATGTCCCCCGGGGATCTGTGTGCTCTAGGGAGGTTGTGCTTGCTCAGAGAGTAGGGTGTTACAACAGATTGGGGGAAATCTGCAGCCTGATATTCTGGAATTATCTATTTGTGTGTGTGTGTCCTGTGCTAGACTAATAGTCCTACATTTCAGGAACTATTGAATTTATCTCTGCACTTTCAATGTCTAGCATAGGCCTGATTGCATAGCAATCATACCAAAGCCATTATTTATTGAGCACTTACTGTGTGCCAGGCATTGTGCCCAGGAATCTTATATGCATTAGCTTGTTTAATCCTCAAACATCTCTATTAGAAAGCTTCTAAACTACATTATTCAAGTAATGCAGCTCAGAAAGGTTAAGTGACTTACCCCAAGGACACATAGCCAGTAAGTGATCTGGATTTAAACACACATATCTTCAACCTCAAAGTTCTTGCTCTTAATGAGGTTACTCTGTTGCCTTTCCATTCCAGAATAGATGCTCAATTTCAGTTAAGGTAAGATAAATGAGAACTTCCTTGAAGTGACCTGTCTAAAAATACAGTTGCCTGATATTCTAACCAGTACCTACCAGTGAGACTCACAAGATAAGGGGTGATGAAGACAGGACGGATGCTCCTAGTGTGTGGAGCTAGATTAGAAATAGAAGAAGGCTAGAAACTCTGGGGAAGACAGCTTTTAACTCAGTAGAAGAAATAATTGTCTACTAACCAGTGATGGTGTAGGATGCCTCATGAAGTAGCGAGCTTCCTGTCCTTGGAAATGTGTAAGGTGAGTGGCCTGCTGTTTGGATCCTGCCTTGAACTTTTTAAAAAAAATATTTTTTTTTATTGATTTCAGAGGGGAAGGAAAAGGGAGTGAGAGATAGAAACATCAGTGATGAGAGAGAATCATTGATTGGACGTCTCCTGCAAGCCTCACACTGGGGATCAAGCCCACAATTGGGCATGTGCCCTGACTAGGAATTGAACCATGACCTCCTGGTTCATAGGTTGGTGCTCAACCACTGAGATATACCGGCCGGGCCTGCCTTGAACATTTGAGGCCACTTAATAGCATCAAGTTTCTGTAAGCAGTTTTCAAGGATGGTGCTTTATTTCCAATGTCACCTGTCCTCTTTATTTCCACTTACCATGATCTGTTTTTGTAGAAATGGGCAGTTTTGTGAATAGAATGCTGAGCTCATGAAAACACCCAGTCAATGATAGAAGTCCTTCTTGTAATTTGAAGTGCCCAACAAATGATGCCTCCAAGTTCTAAACCCATTGAGAAATGAGGCAAAAGAGTAAAAGATATCGAATCCTAAGGTCATCTTAATACTGTTTAAGTCCCAGATGAATTCCATGGACACAATAGGCTTCCTAACACAGAACCCCACACTCGGACAGACTGACACGCCCCATCACAGGTGGTCCGGTCCCCACAGGCCTCCCTATATCAGAGCACAACCTGCTCCCATAGGACCTGAGAGCCTGGAGCAGAAAGTGTGCTTCCAGCTGGCATCTGACTCCCAGAGGGAGGAAGCAGGCAGCGGCTGAGGCTCATGTGCCCATCTCCTTTGCTGAGGCCTATTCAGAGTCAGCACGCCCGTTCCCCTGGCCTGCACTGCTCCTATAGGGGCTCCCTCCACATGGAAGGAAGCACAGGGAGTATGAAAAGTGTATCCCCCTCAGTATCCCCATCAGGAACAATGCTCTGTGTCTCACTCTTCACTTGTTTGCTTACTTCCCTCAGCAGCCTGTGGGGCCCTTGAAACAGAGATGTTCTCACCCCTAGCACAAGGCCTGACACATTGGAAGTGTTGAGGAAGGGGTGGAATGAATGATCTTCTAATGCCAGTGTTTTCCTGAAGGAACACCCTTTCAGGGCAGAGAAGATGGCTTTTCCTCTCATCTTATCTTCCCAAGATGATGCCTTTCTCATGTTTTCCAAGTCCTCTCCCTTTTCTGTACCATGGAGGGTCAGACCAGGAGCAGGTGTTGCCAGATGATTCAGGAAATGGTTTTCCCCAGGCCATGCTCTTCCTCCCTCCCTACCCAGGCCAAGCCCTGGCAGTACACAGGTGAAGGCACCTCTGAGTATTGTATGGGAAGGGGCAGCCCCAGCCCTGGTCCTGCTGCCCCGTCTGTGAGGATTGGCAATGCCTGCCTTGCCACCTTGGCGAGAATCGCTGAGAGCTGCCTTGTGACGTCACTTTGGAAAATGGAAAACGCTCTGAGGATGGGAAGCAGTGGAACCTGTAGGGATGTGCTAGGGCTACTTCATGGCTGTGGAGCGGTCAAGGACGATCCAGACCCACCAGGATGACCGAGGACAGTGCCTCCACAGGAACTCACTGGCAGTGTTCCAAATGTTTGCTTGTGATAAAATTACAAAGTGTGTCCCAATGAGGGCTGGAGTCCCAGGCTGGCCCACAAACACCTGTATGACTCATCAGTAATCATACTTACTAAGTATCAACTAAATTCTAGGTATGTGCTAGACACATTCAACCTGTTATCTCAACGCTTTACAATAACCCATCAAAGGAGAATTGTCCTCCTTTCTAGCAGTAAAGAAACTGAGACTTATCAACATATAATGACTTGCCCAAGGTCAACTACTTGCCCACAGTCAGGATGCAGAGCTCCAGGCCATACTGTCACTCTTGGAGGGGGGGGGCTGCTGTGAGCCTGCAGGGATGGAGAGGGATAGGGAAGTTGGAGTGACTGCAAATCTTCCCTCAAGATTATTTATAAAGTCAGCCATTTATCCTCCTCTCCCTGTGGGCCACCCTTACCCAGAGAGAGAGGAGTAAGCTCCCTCCTTTCAGCTTTTTCCAAGCTCCAGAGCAAGATCAGTGCTGGCCTAGAAATGCCAGTCTTGTCTTCAGAGATCCTGGATGAATGGAGCAAGCTGGATCCCCATGGTCTTAGGCACAGGCTTCTGCAGGGCGCTGCCTCCAGCATTGAAGCCCCAGGCTCTAGGCTCGGTGGGGTTAACAAGCCAGCCATGCCTGACTCTGCAGGAACTGAGAATTGGGATCTTTAAAAATGTTTCACCCGAACAAAGGGCCACCACCTGTAGTCATTCCGTGAGGATTTAATATATGGATGAGGGGATTTGAAAAGTTTAGATACTGGAAGGAGTGTTTTGGATATTGAATGTGGGAAGATCCTTTTTTTCTGTCATTTTTGTCCACTCCTATTTCTACATGTTTCCTGGACAGGAAACTAAGAGAACAATAGACTTAAGGTTGCAAATAGAGAACAAATAAGCAGCAGGAATTGGCTCGGCAGAGGGTCTGTTCACCTTTGGGAAGTGCTGCTGCTGTGTGCCTGGGGCCTGTCCCTGGGGATGTGTAGCAATAATTCTCCTCGACTGAGAATCTCCCTGTCAGAATCATCTTTTGAGGAGATAGTTCTGGTTGTGTCATTGGCTTCCCAGTGCCAGCTCCTTTTCCCAGCAGGTCTGTCCCAGCCTGCTCCCCTCTGTACCCCAGTTCTGGGTGCCCAGAGCTAATGGGAATCCATGTATGTACCCTGTGGATATCAGGCAGGCCCTACACTAAGCCCTTGACCTTCATCTTCCTGTTGGTCCTCAAATAGAAGAGTGATATCATCAGGCCACCATTCCCTGACCCCTGACACTATCACGCCACCTGTTTCTCCACCAGTCTCACCTCAGCTCTGTCTCCTTCCTGGCTTTTTAATCCTTAATTAAAGGGAGAGTAGTCTCTCTCTTTTCTGTGTTCCAGTTACATCTATACATCACCCTGGAATAGCACACATTTGTGGCATTGCGGTGATTGGTCCATAAGCATACTAGTCTTTCTTCCATTTAACTCATTTATTGAGTACCTCCTGAGTGGTCTTTGTTGCACCCATTGCACTTGGGGATCCTTTAGGGCAAAAAAACCCATGCCTCGTCCTTATGTGTTGTATATCCCAGCATGCAGCACTGTGCCTGGCTCAGAGGGGACCCTCAGGAAATGTTTGCTGGGAAGACCTTTAAATGGTGTCTAGCCATACAACACTGTTTCAGTCCTTCCAACCACAGACACTGGAGAAAGGGAGGCCTATCCCTTAGCTCTTAGCTTAGTGGGGAGTCACAGCTGTGGTTCTGGATGCTTAACTCTCAGTGATTCCCCCTTAATTCTCAGAAATCCAAGCTACAATTAACCCCATTAATGTTAGCATCATTCAGTGTGAGCTGTGGTGTGCATTCAGTCTTTCAGTGGGTGTTGAGTACCCCGTGGGTATCAGGCTCTGTGCTGGGAGCTAGAGCCACAGAGATGAATAAGACACAGGTTTACAACCATGGCCTCAAGGAAATCCACAGACTAGATGGAGAGGTGGTGAATCAAAGTCAGGACAGGTTAAGTACTGTGGGTGCGGCTCTTTGAGCCCTGTTGGGAGATAGGGAATGCTGATTAGAGGAGGTGGCATGTGAGCTGCGCCTGAAAGAGGGGTAGGATTTGCAGCTGAGGAAGTAGGTGGGAAAATTTTTCCCCTTCAGCAAACCCAAAGACGGAGGAGGGTATGTTTTAGGGAAACACAAAGGTCATTCAGATAATTTGTCAGTAATTGGCAGGGGTCAGACAAGAGTGACTCTCATTACCACAAACATACATGAAGTTTCTGTTTCTTTCTCCCTACTGCTCCCTCCTCGTGCCTAAAGAAATGTTTTGCAAGGTTATAACCAGACTTTGTCCCTTAAAAGACAGCATGGGAGAGCCCCATGTGGAGTAGCACCCTGACCAGACAGTCCTATAGGGTTTTTGGTTCTTCATCCTCCAACCCAAAAAAATGCACACACGGGACCCTCCATGTAAAGGTCCCTCTGCCTGTCAGCCATGTCCTGGGGAGGAGCCTGGAGAAGCCAGCCATGAGCTTCTAGAAGGTAAAGACACTGCAGGTGAGCTGCCTTGCTCCACCAGCAAGATAAGTTAGTCCTTCATATCATTTACCTGTTGAGTCAACATCTATTGTAGATGTGGAACCCATAGAGGGACCTGGCATCTCTGCCATGGAAAGAGAGAGAGTGCCATGGTGAGGGGTCTGCTCATGCCTTGTTCCTCTTTGCTAGACCCTGTCTCAGACACAAGGTCCTCCTCGCTACTGGAGCTTTAGTTCTTAATGCCAGAGGTCCAGTTTAACCTGGACCATTTATTTTGCGCGCGCGCGCACACACACACACACACACACACACACACACACACACCCCTAGAGTCTTAGCAAGTCTTGTAAATTGGTTATAGATGAAATAAAACTCCCAACTGAACAATGCTAAGGCAAATAGGTCCCTTCCTGTCCGACATTGTCAGATGTGCTCTGAAATGACTGTTTTCATCATCTATTCTGAGCCATAACCGCCCCAGAAATAGCTTTAGCAAGAAAGTGCTTTTGTTAGACTAGCTGTAAATTATATTTCAAACGTCTGATGTTGTTTTCTTTAAAAAATAAATAAATAAGTAAATGAAAGTCTAAAATTAATGACTGCTGGGGTTTGCTTTGCTTGTGTGTACTGCTACAGATTTGGCTTCTTGCAGATGGAATTTCAGATCTGTTTACACTTCTGTGTTAGCTTTGAGGGGGGAGCAGTTGAGAGATCTGGGAGGACAAATTTACAAAGTCGAACTTATTATAAGCATCGGTGAGGCTCGCGTCTCTCTCCTGCTGCCCTTGCCCTCCCTCCTCTCCACCTCGCCCTCATTTTGTTTATTGTGGTTTCCTCTGCTCCGCCTCCAAGTTCGAAGGCAACTGGTTCTTGCAGATGTTCTGACAAGGTCACATATCCAGTTTTGCAAGCAGATGTTCATTCAGCCCCATTTCACCAGCGCTTTGTCATTCAGCGAGAGCAGACCTTGTGGGAACAGATTGGAGCAGCACAAAGGATGGAACATAAAAAATCTCGCAGAGAACCTGATCGCTTTTATGTGCTCAAGAAGAAGCGGGTGAGGTGGGGAGGGTGCCAAGGAGAGAGATCCACAGAGCAGAATTTTATGGGTGGGTTTTTTTTATTTATTCAAAGATTATTATGTGTTGGATACAGTAAATCATCTATACACCCACACCCAGGAGGTAAATCTCCAGAACTCTAAGCGTGGGTAGTTCTGCATTTAACAGCTGCAATACAGTAGCTATTTTATTCTGCACTTAGAGACCCTTATCTGTGCATTTGTTTTAAGTTATTGTCAGCTCTCCTTTTGTTCCTCTATTGCTGTTCTCCTGGTTCTCATTACTATTACAAGGGAAGCTAAAATCTGAGCTCCTGAGTTATTTAAACGGACACCATGAGTTAGAAAGGTAGATGAGGCATTCTCGTCTTGGTGGAAGACTTGGTCTCGCTACTCGGAAGGTGTTGCCTCTAATGGATTTAGCTCCTCTTGTTTTTTCTAGGTCTCCTATGCCCGCCCGAGCTCTGCCTCCATCAGGGATGCTAACCTCTATGTTAGCGGCCTTCCCAAAACCATGACCCAGAAGGAACTGGAGCAGCTTTTCTCGCAATATGGCCGTATCATCACCTCACGGATCCTGGTTGATCAAGTCACAGGTTAAGTATTTCTTTGTCGTTCCTTTCCTTGTGTCTCAGTGTCACCAGCCAGAGCCCTGTGATCCATAGGAGCAGAGGGGTAATGGTTACATAGGGTAGAAGATATGGGTCATGAGTGGACAGATTTTTGACGTAAGAGAAAGACTTCTTCTCAATCAACTCCCCACATTGAAAGTGGGCCATCTCAGGAGGCAGGAGCCTCCATCGTGGGAATCAGTCCAGCAGCAGCTGATCTACTTGGCAGGGCTGTGAGGACGATTCAGGCATTGGGTTGAGAGTGGAACTATATGACCTTCAAAGTCTCTTTCAACCCTCAACCAGGTAACATTACATTTGTGTGTGAAAAGAACCTGTAGGTATCGCTCTAGCCCTGATGTTAGCCCCCACAGAGTGAGAGGGAACTTCACACTGGCCCCTTTCACACAGGAGGAAACAGAGGTCCAAAGCGGGGAATCTGACTTCAGTCTAGCTAGTCAGAAGCAGTGCAGAGATATGAATCCAGGGTCCAGTAGTGAGGGACTTGGTCCACACTAAAGAAGGGCAACCACCACCTCTCAGTAAGAAATGCAAGGCACCCCCAGATTTCATTTTTAATGACAAAATGTTTTCACCTCCCAACTCGCTCTCAATTTAAAACATCCCCTAGGAGCAGTTCAGCATGTGCTTCTCCTTCAAGTCATGCAACAAACCTTCATTGAAGCTGCTGTGCCACAGACACTGCAGAGGGACCCCAGGGTCCAGAGACGAAGGAAACCCTGGGGTCCAGGGTGGAGGAGGCACAGTCCTTACTGGACTCCCGTGTGATGAGCACCTGCTAGAGGCTGTCCACTGCACCATGAGAGCTCAGGGCACCTGCTAGAGGCTGTCCAGTGCACCGTGAGAGCTCAGGGCACCTGCTAGAGGCTGTCCAGTGCACCGTGAGAGCTCAGGGCACCTGCTAGAGGCTGTCCAGTGCACCGTGAGAGCTCAGGACACCTGCTAGAGGTTGTCCAGTGCACCATGAGAGTTCAGGAGAAGGCGCACTGTGCCTGCTGGAAATTGTTGGGAAGGCTCCATTGAGGATGCAAAGTCTGAACAGGGATTTCAAGGATGACTTGCAGTTATCTGGCAGGCAGATAGGCTGCATCCTATAGCATAGGCGAATAGGGCGCAGGTCAAGGCATGAAGTCGAGGAAGAACTCAACCTGTCCTAGGAACATCTGGCAGCTCAGCACGGCTGACCTGAGGCTCAACAGGGGTTTGGGGGCAGGATCATCAGGGATATTAAATGCCACCCCAAGAAGCCTGAACTTTATCTATTTGCAACATGGAGCCATGGAAGGGTTTGGGGTGGGGTGGGGGCTATTTGTTATTCTGTGTTTGGAGTGGGAGGCAATGAGGAACAGAAACCATGCACAAGGTAAAAACTTGAAAAGATACAAAAAAAGGTATAGAAAATGAATTTAAAGGGTGTAATGTGGCCAGAGTTTGCTCTTCAAATAGATTACTTGGTTGCTAGCTGTGGAGGATCCACTGGAGGGTGAGAAATTGGACAGTGGGTGATCAGTCACAGCAACTACAGGGAGATGAAGACTGAGCAGGGAGGTGTAGGAGGGCTGGAAGTGGCAGACGTGAGAGATGCCTGTGTTCTGTGGGTGGAAGTTACCTGTTCAAAGCCATGATGGCAGAAATGCAGGCAGATGCGTTTTGGTGGGTGTGTGATATTCGGGGAGCCAGGCTCAGCCCTGGCCCCATCAGTGGGCTGATTCCCCATGGAATGTCCTTGGGGCCCAGTCCATTTCTTCCTGGAGGGTTTCTTACCAGTTTGGTTTGTTCACTCTTTATTAAGTTTCTTTCTCTTTCCCCAGGAGTGTCCAGAGGGGTGGGATTCATCCGCTTTGATAAAAGGATCGAGGCAGAAGAAGCCATCAAAGGGCTGAACGGCCAGAAGCCCAGCGGTGCTACAGAACCGATTACTGTGAAGTTTGCCAACAACCCCAGCCAGAAGTCCAGCCAGGCCCTGCTCTCCCAGCTCTACCAGTCCCCCAACCGGCGCTACCCTGGCCCGCTTCACCACCAGGCCCAGAGGTTCAGGTAGGGGTGCCCACGTGCCCATTCACCTTGCTACCTGGGTACAGAGATGGGTGAGGGTGAGGGAAGCCCATGGCCTGAAGGATGGGGCAAGACTAAGAACCTCTGCCTCCTGGAATCACTGTGCCAAAGTCCCCTCCCCCCAGCCCCAGTTTTCAGTCCAGTCAAATGAGATGATTGGATCTTCCAATCCCCCTTTCAACTTACCACCATGACTGTGGTTAAACTGCAGATTCCTTGGCTTAAAGAGAATTTCTGTATTTAACCAAATAAGGTTCAGGTTCAACAAGAGTTCATCAAGGATGTGACTGAATTTGGCAGCGTAGACTTAAGGTTAAGGCAGTGGCTTTAATAAAGTGAAAGGAAAGAGCAGGTCAGGAGGCACATCCTTGCCAGAGAGAGTGGGCAGGCCTGTCCTCCTCTTTCTTCCGCAGGTAACTCTGGGTTAGGTGCGCAGGGGTGCTCCCGTTTGTGTTAACTTTGCTCTCACTATGATGTCAGCAGTCCCTGGGAAAACGAGGAAGATGTGTCCCAGCCTTATCAGTGTTTCCTTTAGGTACCCCACCCCCTGGGGAGCTCCCGGTGCAAGGGGGGCATTCCCTTTCTCCTGGGACTGTTCTGAAAGGCAGGTTTCTCTCCAGGAAGGCAGTTCGAGTTTGAACGGCCTCCACTGTGCAAGTGATAAGAATATTCTTGACCTACCCATAATAATTCTAAATAATTATTTTACTCCACCCATGTCCCAACTTCCCTTTAATGAAAGGTTCTTCTCCTTTTCAAACATCACATGGGGAGAGAGCCCGCCCTTCCATCTGGCCACAATGAGAAGAAAAGTCAGCCTCTGCAGTGTCCTCCCGTGCCCTTGAATGGGAAATGGTTAATGATTTCACGAAGAGTCCAAGTCATCTAATTTTTATTTTGTGTGAGAGCACATGCAGTGTTTATGTAAAAAGCCTTTCCAGCAGGCTCCTAATGGCGGAAACTATGGTTACTACTGCCCCGTGGTGTGAATAGCTTGTCCCCAAAAGGTGCTGAGCATGAGAGAGATAATAGCTCATAACAGAATAGCAGTTTACCGGGAGGTGTTTTCTGGTTGCAAATAGTAAGCTGATTTTTAAAAAATCTTAACCTCAAAACTCCTCCTACCCTCCCCCCAAAATGTGTGTAATAAGAAGATTCAGTTAATGTAGCTAGACTAGGAGAAAAGCTCCATTCTGATATGCATTGTGTGTGTGCATGAATTGTTCATATGAGACCTTTATTCACAAGTTTCACTATAATAAAATGTGAACAACTTAAGAAGCCGCCTCTTTTACAATTTCACACACAATGTAAAATAAAGTACACACAAATGTCCTGAAAGGTGGGGGCGGGATTCATTCAGGCCTTGAAAGAAAGGGAGATTCATTAGACACTTGCTTTAAACTCCAGCATTGACCTGAACATGAATTCCTTGTAATGGAGGCAGGAAAGCGGTGGATAGGCTCCTGAGCACTGGGGCAAGTGGTTGAGCTTTTCTTCTTTGAAAATGGAGCATTCTTATTAATAGTTCCATTGAGCGATCTTGCCATCTGTGAGGCATTAACCCAGAGACCCTCCTTCTCTTTGCAGGCTGGACAATTTGCTTAATATGGCCTATGGCGTAAAGAGGTAATTAAAACTCCACAGATTGCCAGATGTCCGTGTTGGCACAGACTGGGGCTAGAATTTTTTTTTTTTAATTCACTAACTTTACTTTTTTTTTTAATTCTTCCTTTTTTCTTCCACCAGCATGTCCAATTCTTAATTTTCATTTCGGACCTCAGTTGGTTTGTTTCTTTTAGGGCACACAACGTGTGTTTGTGTGTTTCACTTTTTCTTTTATTTGCAGGCGGGCTCTTCCTACGGTTCAGGTGCCACAGCTACCGAGCCCTTGATAGTCGGGTCCTCCGAGTGGCTTCCCTCAGGGGAAAGGCTCCAACTCTGCCAGCTGATTTTGCAAACTTGCAGAGCAAACTGTTTTGCATTTAGCAATGCCAAGATTCCGTTAAGAGGGCAAATTCCAGCAAATCAGAATTAGAACGTTTTGTTAATCGTGGTTGACAATCTTACGATTGTCAGTGGAAAAATTAGATTTTGGACTACCAGCCCCTGGCCAAAGCATGCATAAAGGCATGGATGACCTTCTGCTTCCCGCCCCCATGCCTTCCCTCATTGTGCCTTTGAGGGCACAACCTGAGAATGAAGTGTATCTGTGTGCACCTCAACCAGGGTTTTGTGTGTTTTTTGTTACAGGTTTTAACAGTTATTATCAATCCTCCCGTGATTATATATGTATGTGTGTTTTAAACTTGCTGTTTTGTTCACTTAAAGCCTGTTTGTGAGTTCGGGGGCTGAAATAGAGTCGAAGCTTTTGGAGCTCTCTGAATGCAGCACACGGGTGCGCCAGACCCAATCTGAAAGCTGATCTCAGGAAGTCGAGTGCATTATGTCACTGTGTCCATGAGATTCCCAAATGTGCTTTTGATAAGCCCCGCTGAGCTGCTAGGGACATAGCATCTTCATCATCCTGCTCAGTAGAGCTGCACACTGTAATTCCCCTTCCTACAGTCAAGGGAAGGAGATGCGGTCTTTAATAGTCCACACCACACCCCCTGCGCGAGGCATTTCTTTCCCTTGGCCATGCATCGTAAGTATCCCGACCATGGGAACAGGCACACAGTGAAGGATGTTACCTTGACAGCAGACTCCACTATCAGAGCTCTGGTCTCTCCAATCTCAGTCCTGGTACCAGGAAGGGGATGATCTCCAGGTGCCTAGCACACTGCTTGCCTGTTCCCACACGTTTTACATTTTTCCCAGCTCTTTGTCCCTGACCTTTGATACCCTCTAGCAGATAATATGATGAGAGAGAGATGCCCATACATAGAGGGGGCCACAAAAGACACAGAGGCAGCATGCGTGGCTGCCACCTCCTCCAGGTCCCCACCCCCAGTAAACATCACTGGTTGATAAAAGCATTCATGCTCTTGTCCTGTTAAACCAAATTTGGACCCAGAATCCTTTCTACCAAAGTACTCCAGGTAGCCATAACCAACTAGAGTTGAAACCTCTTTACTGACCCTAACTTTGGCCTTAACATAGACACTTAACTGTTCTCTGCCTATAAACTTGAGTGAGGTCAGTTCATTCGGTTGGAAGAGAAAAGGTGAAGACAGTCTTCAGAAATAATGCAAATAACACTTAGACATGGATTTACCCTTCTAAGAATCTATACGATGATATTTTGGGTTTTGTCTTGTTATTTGTTTTTAAGCAAGAGGGAAGAAGACTTGAGCACTTCTGGAGTCATCCTTTAATCTACCTTAAAAATTAAATGAAATTTCCCAAGTTTTGACTTCCACCAATGTTACTCACTCATTCAATCAATAAACATTTATTGGATTTCTACATGTCACTATGTGATATTCCTATATGTGCTTCACTGAATAAATAAGTGGAGCAACAGAATGAATGAAATCAAGCCCCTTCCCCAAGAACTCACTGTCTACCGTGGGGAGGGAGGATAAGGGTCAGGGTGGATACCCTATGAACATATTCTGTGCTAGAACTATGATAGAGCCTTGCTATGGGAGTTCCTTGTGGTTTTTAGGAACTGACCTAGGCCTGTCTCTTAACATATACGTGCCTCAGCCAACCTAGCCATTCCCATCAGAGGAAATGCCACAGACATGAGTTTTTGCATTTTGGTTTTTAAACCCTGAAGACTCTCCTGCAAACACTCACTCAGCCCTTTGCCCCGTGTCTGTGTCTGTGCATCTCTGTGTTATCCTTGGTCAGACTGATGTCTGGACCAGTCCCCCCTTCTGCTTGTCCCCCCAGGTTCTCCCCAATCACCATTGATGGGATGACAAGTCTTGTGGGAATGAACATCCCTGGTCACACAGGAACAGGCTGGTGCATCTTTGTCTACAACCTCTCCCCCGATTCCGATGAGAGTGTCCTCTGGCAGCTCTTTGGTCCCTTTGGCGCAGTGAACAACGTCAAGGTCATCCGCGACTTCAACACCAACAAGTGCAAGGGATTCGGTTTTGTCACCATGACCAACTATGACGAGGCCGCCATGGCCATCGCCAGCCTCAACGGGTACCGCCTGGGAGACCGAGTCTTGCAAGTTTCCTTTAAAACCAACAAAGCCCACAAATCCTGAATTTCCCATCCTTAATTATTAAAAAAATATATATATATATAAGTATATACGAACAAAACACATGTGTGCACACACACACACACACACACACACACACACACACACACAAGAGAGAGAGAGAAACAAACCTTTCAAGGCTTATATTCAACCATGGACTTTATAAGCCAGTGTTGCCTAAGTATTAAAACATTGGATTATCCTGAGGTGTACCAGGAAAGGATTTTATAATGCTTAGAAAAAAAAACAAAAACAAAAAAAAATACCTTTGATGCATTGAATGTTCTTTCATAGCTGTCGTTGTTGAATATAATATACATAGATAGCGATGTGCAGGGATTTTTACCCAGCCAGCTAACTTTACTACCTTCCTTGAAGGTGGGTCTTTTTAAGATGACCATTCGCTCATTTGAAGAAGAAAAATAAAAAACAAAAAAATAATAAAAATAAAACAATTTTTACAAAGTAATGGGATTCAAAGAAGGGAAAAAAAAGATTTTTCTTTTTTGTCAAAATGTTGATCCACTCAGATTGGTAAAAAAAAAAAATACCCACACAAATTAAAGAGGAATAATAAAAATTGCAAAAATGAAAAAAAAACTTTTGCAAATTTTTTTATTTTTCCTTTTTTCTTTTATATCATGTGAACTAAAACAGTCTTCTGTTAGGGGATGGGGGCCAGGGGGATACCTGATGACATTAACAATTTAATAACATTAACATTGTTGCCAAAGAGGTGGTCTCTTTGCTGAAAATGGGTTTCAAGAAAAATCTATTTTTATAAAATATAAAGAATTTTTACAAGAGAATCTGGATTTGAGAAAAAATATTTTGACTGGCTAATTTAGGGGAAATTGACAACTTTGTCGCGTTCATACTGCACTGGTAACTTTTTAGAGATCAAGATGTGTGTTTTAAACTGGATTCGTAGACTGTTTTTTGAAGGATGGGCTATAAACAGATGATCTTCATATCTTTTCATAGCATGTAATAATAATTAAAAAATTATTAATTACTAGGGGAAAGGAGTGTTCGTTCTACCCAGGGTACCACAGTTCCCCACAGTCAAAACCCAAAAGCAAGGAGATGAGTTGAAAGACAGTTTTTCTTTAAGTCATCAGTATGGGATGTCAGCAGAACAAAAATTTAAAAGATTACTTTTCCTTTTGATCTAAAACTTTCTTAGTCTGAGCAGTAGGTGCTACGAAATTATTTACATATCTTAGTATCATAGTTAAATGTAATGTGTTTAGGAAAGGAAAACAAAAGATACATTTGCTTTCAATTCATTAAGGAATTTTCAAATTCACTTTGTAGCCCATGCTGATAGAATTGGGCTGTGTTGGTACATTTGAGACACTGTTTTTGTTGCTTGAAACACTTATTTATTTAATCGCTGATGTGATGATGCCTATGGCCGAGATCAAATATAGCTAGATTGGCTAGACTACTTATTTGTTTACTTAAACTATGGGAAGAAGCATATTATTGTGTCATTCTGTTGTGTGTGTATGTGTATATACAATATAAATATATATATATATAAAGTTATTTTTCTTTGGGTTAATTTATTATAAGTTGTAACACTTGGCTAGTTTTGTTTGTAATGTCTTAAAATGTTTTCTTATGCTATTTAAGTGACAGTTAAAGAGGTATCAAGGTAACTTGTGTAGAACTATTGTTTGGTATATTGTCATGTTTCTTGTGAATATTTTTTCTTACTGCACAGTAGAAAAATAAAAACAACTGGGTCTTTATTTTCATGTAATTCAGATTGGGGGAAACAAAACAGAGCTAAGGGAACAAAATGACTGAGGGAGCATTCTCCCATGTCCAGTGCACTGATCATTTTAGTACGTTTGTGCTTTGTACGGTTCTATATTTAAAACAAAAACAAAACAAAAAAATACAAGGGTTCATGCTCTTCCCTGGGTAATAGAAACAGTTACTCGCTATGCATAATCTAGTTGATAGTTAAATTTGCTATTGCTTTTCTTGTCTTGTTATATAAAACCTTTTCAATACAAGTTTAGTCTTAATGGTAATAAAATGTTATGGTTATTTATAACTTGTGCTTATTTTGTGCGTTTTTTCCCCATGCTGAACCCACTAAGTGCATGCAGACAGACTGCTGTTTTCACACTGAAGAGGCGAACTTTGTAGTAGTCGTGGTAGTGTAGAGAGGACCGAAAAACAAGACTGCATCGTAGACTCCTCCTTTACATTTTTTAAAAAATTTTTCCTCTTTTTTATTTTGAAAAAAAGCCCCATACAAAACAGATTTCAGTTCAGAGAACACTCGTTCAACATTCAGGGAAACCTTTTTACGTCATCTGCTATGAATGAATGCAGTTTGCTGGCAAAGTTTTGATGCATTTGCTAAGTAAGCATAGTGGGAAAGGCATGCCAAAACCTCTCCTCTATAATGTGTTCACGCTGGGGGGGAAGAAATCTTAGGACCAGGCAGTTGTATACTTTAGTTATAATGAATGACTTCATGTTAATCTTGCTAGTTTAGATGATTTCTGAGGGGAAGTATTGTAACTGGTTCTTTTTCCATAACCTTGTTGTGTTTGAATTATTTGTACTTTATCTGTCCAGACAATAAATGAAAGTGTGTAGAATGGATCTGAGCTTCCCAGATTTTTAAATGTGTTCATTCAAACTTTTTGTTTCCTGTAGCATCTTCAGCTTTCCCAGTATTTTTATCATTAAACAAACAAAAAAAGGTAGAGTAAAACTCTGTTTCGCTAAGTTGCAAAAGTCAACTCAGTATTCAAAAGTCATTGCCCTAGTTCCGTGGCACTGAAAGTATGATCTCCAACCGGCAGTATCCGCAGCGTCTGTTAGTTGTTAAAATGCAGACTCTCAGGCCAAATGCGAATCCATATTTAACCAGAATCCCAGGTGAATCGCCAGTACTTTACAGTGTGAGGAACACTGCCTTGGTTGATAAGAAGCTGGCACATTGGCCGTTATGTTTGGCATTGTGCTATATGCGTGCCTGTTCCTCAGTTATACGCATACTTGTGACTTGTTCAGGTGAGAGGGAGTCACCATTTTCAGAGCATTGATTATTATATGCTGTGTGGTGGCCTTTGCTTTCTCTCACTTTTTCCTCCAGCAATCTGGGAGAAGGAGATAGCACTGCCCTCATTTCACAGATGATAATACTGAGGCTCAGTGAGATCAAGTTACTTGAAATAGCCAGCAAGTTTCCCACTGGGGTCTGAATCCAACGGATTCTCCCGCACAGCGCCTCGGGTGTGAGAGGCAGAGCTTGAGCGTAATTAAGGGAACGTACCATTTGTACTCGGAGTGACAGCTAAAGAAGAAAGGTCACCTTCTTATTCTCGCATTCAATTTTGCTTAGAAGCAGCATATATTTGACTTTCTTACCTTTGAATAGAAACCGTAACCAAGGACTTATCCAGACAGTGAATAAAGAACATGATTGAAACTCAACCTAGGAAGAGCTGCCTAAGGTATCATGAAGTCATGTTGAAATATGCCCTGAACTTTACAGATGAGCTTTTTAGTGGTTTCCTGATACAATCACTCACTGAGGACCTACTGTCTGCCTTTCACTTTCATTTTCTCACTAATTGAAAATTCATAATCCCCGTAAAATATCACCATCCATAAACTGACACTTGAAGCAGAAATACCCCCAATGAAGCAGATGAAGGAAGAGTCAGGTTCTCTTTCCTTTCTCATTAGCCCCTTTATTATTATTATATTAAATTACCTCAGTGGCTGGGATAATTAAATTCAGGGCAAAGAATGGTACCTAATTAGCCAAGCTAAATATTAAAACTCCATTAGCCTGAACTTCACATAGTTGAACTTAAAGGTTTTTATTTTAGTTTTATCTTAAAGACAAGGCCTTGTGTTTCTTTTCTGAAGAAAACTGAGCATTCAAACTAACGATTGCCCACAGGAACAACAGAGCTTCACAGACATGTGTATGGTATCTAAAATATTGAGTGCACTTGAGTGGATACACTACTTCAGAATATTGGAAGTTGGTGGGATCTTACTAGGTCCATATAGTTCATTCCCCAGCCTCCAGCAGATCTATCCTGAAAGTTACACAAAAAACTGTGAGTATTTAAATAGGTCTTTACAATACCCATAGAAGGACATTCTGCTTATACTCTCTTGGCAGCACTTCCCAGTACCAGCACAACGTGCCTGCCTACCATCTAATGAAACATTCATCTTGCTGCGAGTGTGAGCCTGTTACCTTCTATCTCCAAGCAAATATTATATGTTTGTTGGAAAGGTCTAACAAATCACAAGAATGCAGGGATTATTAAATTTCTTTTAGGTCCTCGGTACATTATATTGTGCTGGGATGAAAAATTGCATGCCAGAGAAGGCTGAAGGCATTTAGTTAGTGTTATTTCTATCAAAGAGATAGGAAGGGAAAAGAATCAAAAGCACGTGATTGTGTCTGTAACCATTCCACATCATCACTGCCAGCATCAGAACTGCTCATGTGGGTCACCCAGGGTCAAATACTGACCTGGTGATGTGTACAGCCAGAAATTTTCACCAACTCAGGTCCTGTTTGTTTTCTTAAAAAATATTTTTATTGATTTCAAAAAGGGAGAGAGAGAGAGAGAGAGAGAGAGAGAGAGAGAGAGAGAGAGAGAGATTGCCTGCCTCCTGCACACCCCACACTGGGGATTGAGCCTGCAACCCAGGCATGTGCCCTGACCGGGAATGAAACCTTGACCTCCTTGTTCATAGGTCAACGCTCAACCACTGAGCCATGCTGGCTGGGCAAGGTCCTGTTTACATGTCTTTAATCAACACCAATCATTATTTGTTCACATGTAAATAAAACATTTAAACCCCAAAGAACATTTGTGGTTTAAAAGTATATTTGTGAGTTTAAAAGTACAATTGAAACAAAGTCTTGTGAGACCTCTACTCAGTCAGTATTTGGGTCTGGCTACCCTAACCTTGTCAAAATTGAGCACTTAATCGTCTTTGCCATAGATGACTCAGGAAACTTCCTGTTCTCATTGTTGTTGGCCCTTCCTCTCTGTAGATACTGCGCACGTGTTCCTTAACAGACTCACATGCACACACACCGAGGCAAGCACTTGTACAATTAAATAGGAGATGGGGGTTCTTGCTTTCATCTGCAAATTTGAAAATCATACCTGGCCAGACAGTATTAACCGCAAGAGTGTGTTTTTCTAAACAGAAAAGTCATTAAAATCTTAATGTGAGGCCATTCTGCCTGGATCCGTTCCACAGACTTCACAGAGCACAGCTATATAATATCCTTACACCCTTCACTGCCTTTGTTCTACCTGGAAAAGAGAATCATAAAAGGAAATTACGCTTTATTTCTAGGAGCTAAAATCAAGTTTTAATATTGTCCAAAAATGACACATACCGTTCCTTTATCTTATTAGTTTTTTGGCATATTGGGTAATAAGATAATTTCTCATGGTGCAGTATTTATGTAAGAATCATATTTCTCTCTGTGCAGATCACTTACAGAAGTGTCTGTTAACAGGAGAGAATGATGCATAATCGGCACTTAAGATTAAAATAGACCTGAGAACATAAAAGTGTTCCTTCAATTAAAGGAATAGCATTTCTCCAGTCTCATCTTTTTTTGTTTCTGCAGCAGAATGAAAAGTGGCTTAAAATCACCCAACCCCAGGTTAGTTACCAGAAGGCTTCCCTACGCAAGTCTAGCTTCATCTACTCTTGGTTCAGACGCAAAGTGGACTCACATACCATTCTAGGATGCCATGTAATTCTTCTAAACGGTTTCCAGCAAAGTTCTTGAGGCTTAAGAAATTGTTTCTAGAAAGGGCACTGGTGTTTATTAAGTCTCTCAGGTATGCCAGGCACTATGCATTTGGTCCTGCCAGCTCCCCAAGGGGTAGCGTCCTTCTTTCACATTGAGCAAAAAGACACTCGGAGAGATTTGGTATCTTGCACAAGTGGGTAGGTGGTGAAAACAGAATTCAAACCCGGCCTGTCTGATTCCAAAGCCCCCAGTTATACCACCCTGGCTAGGAGCCAATCTGTCATCGTAAGAGCAAAACAGTTACCAGGCAGCCCTCGCCGCAATTAAAGGTGCAGGTGAGTCCCCTTATGTAAGGAACAGGGGAAATTTAGATTAATGCACAGTGTCTGGGGCTAACCCCTCCCCAAATCTTTACTGGAAAAACAGACCCATGGCATTTGTTTATAGGCAAATTGACAAAGAAAGACTAAAAATGATAGTTTTAAACACTGTTGTTCATCAGTGTTTGAAGATGAAATTATTTGTTGACAGATCTAATGAAACCACCAAAAGTCAGCAAGATGGGAAGGAGTTGAGGATAGGACTGGAAGGCACGAAGATTTCAAAGCCAACTTGGTGCCCTTGGCACTGCCCTCTGGGTCTCCCTAAGAGGTGAGGCCTGTGTGAATCAGGAGCACCTTGGCTTGTGCTCCTTTCACTGTGTGGGCCTTGAGTCCTCAGAAAAATCCGGGGAGACACATAGTATAATCCCCATTTTACATCTGACAAGAACAGGCTCAGAGACTATCTTGAGTATCTTGCCCAAGGTTGTATAGCATGTAGCAGAATTGGAATGTATCCCCATATCATCTGGCTCCAACCCAACATCTGTCTACTGCACCACACCATGACCTTCCAATGCGATACCACCATTTGTTGGACCCACCTACCTGTGAGGTAGGCAGGGTGGGGGTGGGGGAACCAGCCTAAGCCTTGTCTACCCAAGAATCCCCTCTCTGAACATCTGCCATATGCCAGGCACTGAGCACGGAACCCAACGATGAATAAACACATTCAACCTTTTTTTTCCTTCCACCTATTTTCTGCATGGCACTGTGCAGTGGGTTATGACAGGAAACAAAACAAAAAGAAAAAACAGGAATGGACATTTAGAGTTTTGTTATAAAGACGAAACTTATGCAACAATTATTTAGCCACACCAGGTAATTTCTGTGCTAGAGGAGAATTATGGGAAATGTTGAAACCCTATGGGGAGTGGGAGGAGTATCTGGGCCCAGAAAGGAAAGGGAGTGGCGTATGGGAAAAGAATGAGCTTTGGGTAAATCGTTTCATGTCTCTGAGATGCCTCACCAGAGAAGGACGGGTCAGAGATAAGAATATGCCAAGTTCCTAGCACTGGATGAAGAGTAGTAGGAATTAAACAGTAGCCCGAAAGAGTTCCCAGAGGTAAAGAGCTTGGGTGGGGCCCTCAGCACAAGGGAGTGGGTTCCTCTGGATGCAAAGAACATCTCTGAAGTAAGGGAGGGAGGAATAGTCAGGGGATACATGTGGGAATAAGCTCTTGGAAATCTCACTCGGCCTCATGAGACCTGAGCTGCTTTTGAAACACAACAATAACTCCAGTCTCACAGCAGCAGAGGATCTGATTGCCCCAAAGCAAATCAGAGACCCCATTGGTCACTCCTCTGTGCTCGGTCACTACAGAGACTCAAGCCATCCCACCTCCTCCCTTTAATGATGCTCCCTTTACCAAGGAGCCCAATTCTCCGTGAATAAACAGTTCGGATTTCAGAGAGAAAGACCATGTTGGCCCTGGCTAGTCAGCTTTACAGGCTGCTGGCATCACTAATTCTCCTTCACACAGACCAACCTGGTTCAAATAGATGAGGTCAAGGCTGGAGGCACATACTGCAAACATGGCCTGCTGGCAAAGAATGGCGGGGGAGCTGCCCTCAGGAGGGGCTCGGGGCAGGGAAGGCAGCTTGAACAGCCTGTGCAGTGCACTGGAGAGTGGCTAGGCAAGGCAGAGTTGAGGCAGGCCTTCTTAGGGCTGGTAAAGGGATGGAAGCAGGTGCTAAGGAGGTTCCCCCCTTTATATGGTATTGAGAGGATCAAATGCATTAATAGGTTAAGTACTTACAACACAACCCAGTAGATAGTAAGAACTATGTAAATGATTGCTAGTATTACTATCATCATTATTGTTCATATAGCTAATTCTTACATACTACAGGCCCAGTGCACGAATTCGTGCACAGGTGGGGTCCAGCCAGCCTGCCCTCGATTGGGGTGGTGGGGCTAATCGGGGGTGGTACTGGCCAGGTGGAGAGGCCGTGAGCATTTGGCAGGCTGGCCCGCCCCCTGGTCAAACTCCCATCGAACTCCCATCGAACTCGCGGTCGAGGGGACAATTTGCATATTACCCTTTTATTATATAGGATTCTTCAAAATTCCAAGTGAATATGGTCTCACACAAATACCATCTCTTCTGGAGCTCCTTCCCTGACCTCCAAGACCAGATTATTCGCCACTCCTCTGGGCCCCACAGACCCTGTGCTTCCGTCTCTCACCCTGCAGAGTAATTTGCTATTACTTCTCTGAATTCACCCCTAAACTGTGAGCTCATCAAGGGCAAGGATTGTTCATCAGCATGGCTGAACACAAGAAGAATGTCAGTGAAAGTGCTTGGCTATGGTGGGCTGAATAATGGCCCCTCCAAAGATGTCCACGTCCTAATTCCTGGACCTTGTTACTTTACATGGTAAAAGGAACTTTGCAAATGTGGTTCAGTGAAGGACCTTGAGATGAGGAGATTACCCTGGATTATCTAGGAGGGCCCAATGTGATCACAGGAGCCTTATAAGAGGGAGGCAGAAGGATCCATTAGTAGTGGAAGTGATGATGGAAGTGAAAGGTTGGGGGTGATATGAGGAAGGGCCCACGAACCAAGGAATGCAGCAGCTTCTAGAAGCTGAAGAAGGTGAGGAAATGGAGCCCTCCCCCCCCCCCCCAGCCTCCAGGAAGAATACAGCCCTGCCAACACCTTGATTTTAGAATTCTGACTTCTAGAACAATAAGAGAATGCATCTGTGTTGTTTTAAACCACTAAATTTGTGGTAATTTGCTACAGCAGCAATAGGAAATTCATGTGCCAGCCAAGGATGAAGCAAGGGTTAGAGCAAATAGTTATGGGGAGAAGCTAATGCTCAAGCCAGGTTCTCCCTGAATCCTTAGCATCACTTACAGCAGCGGTTCTCAACCTGTGAGTCTCGACCCCTTTGGGGGTCGAACGACCCCTTCACAGGGGTCGCCTAGACCATCGGAAAACAAATATATAATTACATATTGTTTTTGTGATTAATCACTATGCTTTAATTATGTTCATGACTTGTGGGTGGAGAAGGGGAAAAGGTTCCAAAGACTTCATTGGATGGCTTTTCTGGACTCCAGAGGATAGAGGTTGGAGACCTGGGTTCAAGTTCCAGCTCTGCCACCAATTTCTTACGTGATATGTGAATAAATTATATACTTCAGACCCACTCCTTTTCTTGTGATCCATGTGCCAGTGAATTATGGAAAACCCAGGAGTATTCCTGAACTCCAAACCCCTTCCCCAATCAGCCAATCGATTACCAAACCCTGCCAATTTTACCTCTTGAAAATTTTTCAAACTCATGCCTTCCTCATAGCCGTTATCCTAGTTTGTGTTATCTCACTATTAACTGGACACCTTCTATGTACATAGATTCTGGCACTAACCTCATAGGAGATCCCCTCCTCACCTTCTACAGCCACCTTCCATCCCCTCAGTTAGAATAATCTGCCCAAAACACTACTCTGACTAAATCACTCCCTTGCCTAAATACCATCAGTGGAGTCCCATCACCCAGGTGATATAGTCCAGACTTAATATAGTCCATGACTTCCAAGGCCCTGCATCATGACTGCTTAACTAGCCTCATCTCTCTCCTCTTCCTGTCTCCCAACTTGTGGTCGAGCTACACAAGACCACTATAACTTCTCCCTAAATATGGCACAAGGTTTGTCACAGACCTATCCATATTAAACCTCTTCTTCTTCCCTAACAGAACTCTGATTTTATTAGGACAACAAATAAAACATCTACCTGCAAAACATCTTTCCGTTTTCCTTATAGTTAGAGGTGGCCACATCACACAGCTCTGGCCAATGCGAGGCAGCAGTGATGCTTCCAGGAAAGCTCTTTAAGAGAGCAAACAGCTGACACAGGTTTCCCTTTGGCATTGCCTTCCTCACCCTCTTTTTTTCTTCCCATTTGGAATGCTGGTGTGATGTCTGGAGCTACAGATGCCATGTTGCAACCATGAAGGTGACCCTCAAGAAGCATGGATAGTGGATTAGAAACACATGAGGCTTCTAGGTTCTCAGTGGCATCTCTAAGCTGCTACAGCAGCCCTGGATTGTGTCCCCTGGACTTATTACCTGAGAAAAATGGACTCCTTCCTACAGAGCTCCCCAACCTGTGAACACATTCTTATTGATGTGCTCATTCTATGTCCTCAACCTCCTGAGCAGCCAGGCCCTGGGATGTTAGACCCTCCCCCGCAAACCATTCATCTATGGCCCCATACAGCCTTTTTCTCTACACTAGGGAAATAAATGAATATTTTTGTCTGTATGCTACTATGTGAAAAAGTTAGACAACTTTGCCTCACTGGTTTAAGTTTGATTATATCTTTGTCCCACTTGCCTAATGACAGTGCAATGGAGCCCTCAGTGTGACCATGTTGATGAGTCCCGTATTGGTCTACAGACACACCCTGGATGTCCAATGCCCCTCCAAATACCTGCTGTCCCCACTGCTGGGAGTTCCATCCCCACCCACCTCCAGATTGTCATTGCTGTGTCCCTGCTCAGGCTGCTATGCATCTAAGGCTCCTCTTGGGCTACCCATCCAGAGGCACGGACCTATCTTTGTCCTCTGCTGCTCCTTGGCGCTTCAATTCCCGCCACCCCACTGACTAGAAGATCTCAACATCTTTGCTCATCTCCAGGGCTCATCTCTCTTGCTTGCTCTTTCTCTCTCACTCATCTTTAGGCTGCATCTTCCCTATTTCTCATCCCACTTTGCTGGGGAAAGAACCATCCCACTACAGAGTTGTTTGGCCTCCTAACTTAGTGAAATCATTTTTTGGATTTGCCAGGGGAACCTGGTCAGAGTGGGCTAAGAAGAGCTTTACCCAATGCTCACAACTAGTGCTCCTTATCTTAGGGACTGTTTGCTAGCCTGGTCCTGTGTGTCAGACTCCCTCCTCACTTACAGTGATATCTTCTCCCAGGACCCCATTGTCTTCATTGTAATCTGGCTCCCAGTGCTCCTCTATCCCCATGACCTCCCTGCCCATTTGACCTGCTTTTATATGTCTCAACCTCAAATATGAATAACCCAAGATCTTTACTCAGGGATGTAAACTAGACACCAGGGGGTCATGGAATGTGTGTAGAGTCTTGAGCCTCCTGCCACAGAATTAATGATGAAACTCTCTCGGCCTCAGTTTCCCCATTTGTAAATGCAGGAACAGGATTACCTGATCTCAGCTTCATCAGACTGACACCAGGAGGAACCCCAGGGGCAAGCAAATTGCCCCAGAAAACAGAACCAGGCTAGGAGATAGTGGAGGAGAGGTATGAGGGGCAGAGGAAGTTTTCAATCAGGTGCTGAGCTTTCACTGCCAAAAAAT
This sequence comes from Myotis lucifugus, assembly GCF_000147115.1. Lineage (NCBI taxonomy): Eukaryota > Metazoa > Chordata > Mammalia > Chiroptera > Vespertilionidae > Myotis > Myotis lucifugus. The sequence continues at coordinate 5,423,394 of NW_005871085.1, forward strand.
TTCCCACAAACAAACCCACCCCAGCAAAGGAAGCTACTGTCAGCTGGCACACAGCAGAAAAGAAGGCGGGCATGAGGCCTCATTAATCTGGCAACTGTGGGATCAGTTGCAGATACCCTCAACCCACCCACTTCTCACCATCTGTTGCTGCTGCTGCTGAGCCAAAGGCATGAGGCTCTGGTGGGAGTCCAGCCTGCAGCCAGCAGAAGCACCTGGACCCTAGACTATGGGGCAGCCTCAGCAACAGGGACACAGGATGTTCCCTTGAGGCCAGGCTCACAACTGTGTTCCCCAATCCTCATCCCCACCCTCAATGCAGTGCCACAACCTTCTGCGAAGTTCTGCTTTGTGTTTTGTTTTTAATATATAGATTTCAGAGAGGAAAGGAGAGGGAGCTAGATACATCAATGATGAGAGAGAATTATTGATCAGCTGCCTCCTGCACGCCCCACACTGGGGATCAAGCCTGCAACCTGAGCATGTGCCCTGACTGGGTACTGAACCATGACCTCCTGGTTCATAGGATGATGCTCAACCACTGAGCCACGCTGGCCGGGCGGGGAGCTCTGCTTTGAAAGCAACTGATGGAGAAGCCCATGCCCTGAACAAATGTTGAGCAAATAAATAACTAGACTTCATTGATTGAGAACCCACCCTGTGCCAGGCAAATACATACCTTATCTTAATTACTCTCACAGCCCTCGCTAAGATTCTCCAACACTAATCTGTCGTAATTCTTGATAATTTCAATATGCACACAGATGATTCTTCCAATATCCTGGCTTCTCAGTTCCCCAACCTCTGCTTCTCCTTCCACCTCATTGCTTCCTCCCTGCTCATACTTGAGACTTCAATGCCTTAATTTCAATTTCAAACATCTTTGTCAAAGACCACCACCTATCCTTTAGTACCAACCTCAAAATAACCCTCAACTCCCTGGGACCTTCAGCTACTTTTTACTGTCCTTTCCTCACCCAATCCCTCCATATCTCTACTTTCCTTTCTATCCAGCTTGAATTCCATGCTCACTCATCTAACTGTGCCATTGCATCCATCCTCATCTTCCTTTTCTTCCCTTGTTTTGTTGTACTCTTTTGACTCAACCAAAGCTCTCCATCAGCTCTGCTCATGAACCTTCACAGCTGAACATGGGGAGAGAAAAATACCTATTAACGCTAACCGGACTCCCTTTAAATTAGTGACCACCAGCCTCACATGGGCCCTAGACTGCCAGAAAGTCACACTGTATTTCTCTGGTTCATTCACTCTTCCTAGATGACATTTTCTTTTTTCTTGCTTTCTCTTTCTTCAGACTTCCAATGCCTCCTTCCCATCTTCATTCTCAAGTGAAGACTCTGCTTCCTAGTCCTACCTTTCTCATCGTTTCTCAGCTTCTTCCTTAACTCTGTGACCTCTACATGTGGAGGGTGTGTTCTTGGACCTTTTCTCTAAGTATGATCACTCATCTCTGGTGTGGCTTTTAATATGATTAGTGCTCAGATGACTCTCAAATATAGTCCCAGCCCAGATCTCTGCCCTAAAGTTTGGGACATATACTGTTGCTGAACTGACATCTCCACCTGACTGTCTAAAGAGTATCTCAAACTTAATATAAAAAACTATTCTTTTACCCTCCCATCTACTCAACCTGCTCTCTTTCCCATTTCAGCAAATAGCAGCACCATCATTCCAAACTCCATTTGTGTTTCTTCTACCCGCTAGAAGCCTCCCCAACATGCACAGATTTGTATCTGTTTTGTTCACAATTATAACCTCAGTTCCTGAAAAAAATGGCCCTTAGTAGGTACTCAATAAATACTTGTTAAATAAATGATTAATTCAATTAATTTCTGTTCATTCAATAGATAAAATGCAGTTGACCTTAAACAACATGGTTTAAACTATATGGGTCCACTAATATGCAGATTTTTTTCAATAAACATACAGTCAGCCCTGGGCTTCATATCCATGGATTCAACCAACCACAGATTGAAAATGAAAACACTATTTTTGATTCTCTGTTGGAAACCGTGGATGCGGGGAGGGTGTGTGGGGAGGGGGGTGGCTGTCCACATTGTTCTATGCCATTTTACATAGGGACTTGAGCGTCTTTAGATTTTGGTACCTGCAGGGATCCTGGAACCATTCCCCCATGAAAACTGAGGGACTATATTTAAGTTTGGGGGGAGTCAAAAGTTATAAGTGGAATTTCAATGGCACAGGGTATCCCCACATTGTAGCTGTAATTACCTGTACAGATCGTGATAAGGGCTGGGAAGGAAAGTGCTAAGGAAGAAAATAACAGGGGTGTTCTACTTCAATAGGATAGCAATCTTTTCCCTGAGAAAATGCTTTTGAAATAAGACCTGAAGGAGAAGACTCAGGCAAAGAACTTCAATGCAAAGACCCAGAGGCGGGAAAGAGCTTAATGGGTTCTAGGAAACAACAATGGCCAGAGGGGCAGCAGATGAGTGAGAAAAGGGACAGAGGTGCCAGTAGACATGGGAGAGCTGGCCAGATCCTGCAGGGTCTTACAGATGCTCGTAAGGAATGTGAGTTTTATTCTAAGGTCCCTGAGTTTTTAAATTGAGAGTGTGGAGTAATGTTAAGATCTGAGGATTTGGATCCTTGTTCTGCCAGGCTTATGCTCCGTGACCTCTAGTAAGTCTCTCTCCCTCTCTGAACGCTACATCTATCATCTAGGGATAACCATTTCTGACCTGCGTGTACCATTGTCTTCAGGTTCAAGTGAGATTAGTCAGGGATATTTAGAGGTGTCGTTGCCAGAGCTTGAAAAACATTTTAACCAGATTAACATGAACCAAGTGCAAGGAAAAGTTAGAAATGGTTTGCATTTAAAGAGATTAAATATGCCTGGCCGGTGTGGCTCAGAGGTTGAGCATCAGCCTATGAACCAGGAGGTCATGGTTTGATTATTGGTCAGGGCATATGTCTGGGTTTCAGGCTCAATCCGTGTGAAAAGTGCAGGAGGCAGCTGATTAATGATTTTCTCTCATCATTGATACTTCTATTTCTCCCTCTCCCTTCCTGTCTGATATCAATAAAAACATTTTTAAAGAGGTTAAATATGGTTAAAACCAGCAAGGGTTGTTTTGCTGTGGTGCAAGTTAAAAGGTATTTCCTAGCAATGCCTGAGAGTTTCCAGACAAAATTCTGGCTAAGTGCCTGGCATTTCAGAAGGCAAAATGAGAAGGAACCTACTGACAGAAAGTACCTGGAGCCTGGAATTCTGTCCCTTAACCACAAAATTGGGGCTCAAGGAAACGCCCTATACCATACCTTACCATTGCACTGAGACCATTAACTGATAATTTACAACATACATTGTCCTTCCGACTGGATAGGCAACTGTTTGAGGGTAGGGACAGTTTGATTCTCATCAAGATGCTAGAGACTATCAGCTAAATGAATGAAGGAAGACTTGTGCCAATTCTGGGCTCTTAGTCCACTGGCCCCTAGTCCTAAACCCTTCTCAATCCTTCAATGATTTTCTTCCCTAAAAAGTTTCTCCTACTCTTTACAGTGGGCCTGTCCTGGTTTCTAAAGGGGGGTCTATTGGGAATCAAATTCCTTTGAGCTGAGATCCCTGATGACATTATAATGTCCTATAAATTAGCATGGCTATTCTCCAATCCAACTCCTTGAAAATAATTACTGAAAAAGTCATTATCTAGTGAACACCTTCTACTGCCAAGCACTGTGCTAGCCCCTTGACATAAATCATCTTTTTAATAAGTAAAAAGTTCTCCTTGGTAATCCTCACAGAGCCAACAACCGTGAGAAATACATGGAAATTACTAGCTGCTATCAATATTACTGTGTCTAAAACTACCATTTTCCCCTGCATTAGAACAATCTGAACATTGTTAGGCAAAGACATCTAAGCAATTTTAAAATTATTTGAGTCATGACAGAGAGACTCACAATTGAAATATTTACCTTTCAATTGCAGGTGAGGATGTTCCCAGAGATGGGAGATGTGACAAGTTCTCGCATCGTGTGAGCATCAGAGAAAAGTTCCCCTGACAAGTCACGTGCCGAGATGAGAACTGCTGATTAAAAATAGGATTAATTTTATCTTCCCAGTATTTCTGCCAGAGAAATACTCTTAGGTTCACAGAATAGTGCAACTGGAAAGGTTATCTGGGGTCTCCTTTTTGCCTTATAGATGAGGAAACAGAGGCCCAGAAATCAGAAGTGCATCCTAATCATTCAGACTGCCTCCTCGCCCTCCCCACTCCAAGCCATCCTCCACACTAGAGTTTATTGAATATACAAATGAATAAAATTTATGGGGGGTTGGATCTTGATTTATCCATTCATTTACTGAACAAATATTTATTGACTATTGACCATTTGCCAGACACTGTTCTAGGCACTGGGGATACACCAGTAAACAAAGAAGACAGAAATCTCTGCCCTCATGGAGCTTACTAGTACATTCTAGAGAGACGAGGTGAACTCAAAAAATATATTCATACATGCATAAACTGCATAGACTGTTAAATGGTCATAAAAGTTAGAAGAATAAAGCAGGAAGGAGATAAGGAGGGTCAGTGGAGGAGGGGATTGGGAATTTAAATAGAATGATCAGGGAAGGTGTCACTTAGAAAGTGATAGAAGCAAGGAAGGGAGCCGTGTGGGTACCTGGTGGACAAAATCCAGAGCGAAAGAATTTGTAAAGGCCTGGTGTATCCAAAGAACAGAGGAGGCCCATGTGGCTGGAGCATAGTGAGTGAAGTGCAAGATTTTAGACACGAGTCCAGAGAGATAATGGGGGGCAGGGGAGGGGCCCACCAAATCCTGAAGGTTCTGCACCATCAGTGGCTAGTTTCCTCTCATATTTACTCTTCTCTGCACTGCTCCCTAGCCCTTTGGCTTCTGGCTAGGTTTGCCAATGGGAGGCACTGGCAGGAGATTAGAGAGAGGAAAGGAGTAAAAGTCAGGTCTGCCTCCCACACTCTCTATTTCAATTGGTATATCCGGCAGGGGTAACGGGTTCCCATGGCTTCATCTCCCACCAGACAGACCAGCCATGGCTCTGACGCTGGTGAGGCAGCTCCAGCCCTTGGGCTCTGGTAACATGGCTTCCTCCCTTTATTCCTGCTCCCTGGGGAGAGTGGCAGCCCCCTGCACTTGCTGATCTCAGAGTTGCTCTTTCAACTCTTCTAATGCCTTTGTACTAACTCCCTGTATTAAATGATCACTAAATTACCTGGTGTGGGTTGTGTTTTCCCAACTGGGCCCTGATGGATATGGGCTCCATAGGCCCCTGTAAGACTTAAGCTTTTACTCTGAGTGAGATGGGCAGCCATTGGTGGGTTCAAGCAGAGGTTTGTGAAGGGCCTTGAAAGCCTAGATCAGGCATTTGTGTTTCCATAAGTGTTTCTTGCACGGAAGTCACACAAAATTTGTGATGGAACAGACTTCTGTCCCTGCTCCTCTGCTCTCCACTCGGGGCTCAATAAATGGCACTGAGGACCCAAAAATTACAAAGACAAGAAAAGGTATTTGCATATTCTTAAGTGTTTTGACCAAAGATTCCAACTCTTGGAAGACCTTTGGAGGTCAGGAGGTCCAGATGACACTGTGCAGAGGAAGGCTTTTCTCTGATTTCTCAGGAGGGCCAGCAGAGATGGAAAAGAAAAAGTAACCCTTAAGCAGCTCTTGCCATATTCTAGGCTCCCCGCCAGGCAATTTCACTTCTAATGGCTCATTTAATCCTACAAGGACACCATTCAGTGGATATTATCTTTATTTTGCAAACAGAGCTTCTGAGTTTCAGAGAAGTTAGGTAACTAGTCTAAGATCACACATTCTCCTCTTCCATCAACAAATGGATCAAGAATCAGTGTAACCACTCAAAGTGGCCACCCAGGCTGTGGAATGGAGGAGTCTTTGGGCAAAGTCATTGGACAAAAGACCAGGTCTTTGGACCAAAAGTCATTTTGCCTCTCTGGGTCTCAATGATTTCATCTATAAAGTAGGAAGAACATTAATAATATTCATTTCAAAAGATGGTCTTAAGGGTTAAAATAAGCTGCTGTATGATAAGGAGTTTGTACATTTTCAAGCTGTATACCAAAAGTTCTTAACCTGGACACCAGGTTTGAGCTTTGAGGTCCAGAACCCTTTGAAGATGACACTAAAATTTGTAGCTACATGCATAGATCTGTTATCTCCCCCCTCCACACACACACACATATACACATACACACAAATCTGACTCTCTTCATTCCTCTTTTATAGGTAAGCATCTTGATATGTGGATGGTAACTCTATTACGTAAAGAAAGCTTTATCATACAACATGGCTCCCAAATATAATCCAACTAACTACTATGTAGATTATGTACTCTGGACTTTAGGAGCTATCCAAGGAATTTTCTGTGGTAATTTGATTACTTTGATTTTTGCCTCACAAATTGTCTTTAGAATCCAACCCCTGCATAAGATGTGACTCCTGTCTTTGTGCATTTGTGGTAAGAGAAACAGATTCTCAAGGGAGAAGGTTACTCAAAGTTGGTTTGGAAGCACCATTTGAGACAAATATTACAATGTTAGTAATGATGAACACGCTATCATTACAAATTCATTTACTGAGTACCTACTATGTGTCAGGTATAATCTAAGAGTGAATTATAGAAATCCATCTCCCCACAGGGCTCATACATAGCCAACCATACAAGCTGGAAGATTTCTTGGAGTAAGTGGGATATGAGCTGGATCCTAAAGTATTCTAGGAATTTTAACATGTGGAGATTATAAAAGGGCCTGTCAGACAGGAAGAGTGTTTTAAGCAAAGACATTGAGTGAACAAAGTGGTAGGGCAGGGTCTGGTTAGAGAATTCTTATATGTGAATTGCTGAGATGTGGGATGAGCAGGAAGGAGGCTGAAAACAGCTGAGATGTGGGATGAGCAGGAAGGAGGCTGAAAACAAAATAGGGCCTGGCAATGGAGACCTTCAGTGTCATCCAGAATACAAACTCCCCTCTCTGTCCCAATTTGCATAGCTCATCCAGTCCTTTCTCTTATTCACCTATTCCAGGGCTGAATACCTATGGATGCTTTGGGAGTGGAAGACCTTTAACCTAGGTAAAAGCAAGACAGACTTGGATCCATGACCCAGCTGTGTGACCTTGGGCAGGACTCCTCCTCTTTCTGGATCTCAGTCTCTTCATCTATAAAATGGGAATAGTCTTACTTTTCCTGTGAATAGTACCCAATAGAGTGTTTGGCACTTAGTGGAAGCTCATCTCGTGTTAGTTAAATTTGGCTCCTGGGGGCATCAAATGAGATGGTAGATGGTCAAGTGATTAGGAAGAACGACCAAAGACAGACACAAAGTCCTGAATTATTACTGTGGTCACTGACTTTGAGCGGCTCTCACTCCTTCTGGAGGCAGCAGACTCTCAGCCCTCTTCCATCACACCAGGCTCCTTCTGCTGCAAAGGAGACAGGAGGTAAATTCATCAATCGTCCAGGCTGATGCCAGACATTGGAAATCTCCCAATGCATGCTAATGCCATCGACCCTTGCTGAGATGTACTGGATTTTCACACAAGCTTATTCGACTCTGACTCATCTCTGGAGAAAAGGAAGGTTATATTATTGATATAAAGAAATAGTATGAACAAAGTCATCCAAACAACAACAATTATCTAACAAATGCTCACTTTGAGCAGACTCTGAGCTGGGCCCAGGGAGCGCCAGGAGAACACAGAGCAGACCTTGTGCTAAAGAAGCTGCTGATCTAGGGGTAAGAAAGGGGCAGAACCAGGGACCCGGACAACTGCAAACATTAAGGAGTGATGGGTCGTAGGATGGGGAAGCCCAGAATGTTGTGGGAGCAAGAGAAGGAAGCACTCATGAGCTTGAGATGGGCAAAACCATAGAGACTTTGAAGATATCAAGCCCTCTACAGGCTGGGCCCAGCTCCAGTCCACAGCTCCCTTTCACCACATCTTCTCACACCATCTGCACCATCCGCCAAAGACGCAGCAGCCTTTCTTCTGCACCAGGCCATTTCATGCCTTCACACTCTTGATGAGGTATGTAAAAGTAAGACTTGGGAACCAATGAGTGAAACCCCATCCTGGAAGAGAATTCAGACAAGGTCTCATAAGGAGATGCTTGAGTTGACTCTTGAAAGGAGTAGGAGCTCACCCAAGGAGCTGTCCAGGGGCTGTGTGTGGCATGTGGGTAGGAAAGAAAGCACATGTAGGGAATGGTAAGGAGTTCAGCGTAACTGGAGCATAACATGAGTGTAGTGGAATGCAGCTGTTGAAGCTGGGGGCAGGGTCAACGTGGCCAAGGGTCGTGGATGCCAGGGAAAGGGGCTGTCCTGCAGGTGGTGGGGAGTCCTCCCTGGGTTGTAAGCTAGGTAGGGATTTGGTCATCCATCATAATGACTCTGGGATCCTTGAAGTAAATTCAGAAGAGGCCAGGCTTCTACAAACTGGTGAAGAGAAAGCTGAAATCTGACCCAAAGACAAGAATGTGCATTCCAGACCCCACAGATCCTCAGCCCGTGAGCAATCCCTCCCCCACTAGCTTGCAAGGGACCCAGGACTTCCCAAGGTTACCCTGTCCTGATAGCCTTTGATGTCGCTAGCATTTCTCCTCCACCCTCCTAAATGATCGCCTTTCTGCAGGTGCTGCGCCAAGGACAGATCTGATGGCAAGCAAATGGCCCCCTGGAGAAATAAAATGCTGTTGGGGTTTTTTTCTTATCATTATTATTATTTTTCTCTGAGCCCAACAAGTGACAGGACATAATAATATCATTTATTCTAACTTGCTCTTGCAAATCAGAACTTTTTAATATTTTCCTTTCAAATGAAAATGCCATTTATCATTATCAAATGAAGTGCTAATGAAAACAACATGTAGAAGAAACACGTTCGCACCGCAGAGATGATGGAGCACCTTGTCAGCAGTTCATCGTCTCGCCGTTAATTTGATTTCTGCCAAAAATCACTTAAGTGAAACTTGGGGATTTTTTGTTCTCTACGCTCTGGGACCTGCTACCGAGGCCCGTTTATCCCCCTCTCCTGGGAAGGCTGTGAATCCCGAGCCAGTTTTAATCTGACTTTTAATGGGACTCCCATTGATCGCATGAGGGACTCCCGCGTGCTTATCAGGGGGCTATGCTTGCTTGTCTGTGTGTTACTGCTCATTTCCCTCACCCGACACGTACAGGCTGGCGGACTGCGGCCATGTCCTTGTGTAGGTGTGTGTGTGTGTGTGTGTTTGTGGACTTCGCTCTGGGTGAGCCTCTGCAGGTGAGTATGTGTCCTTCAGCTAGGAAGACAGTGATTGTGTCTATTTGTTCCCCACTAGAGGCCCAGCATCTGGCCTATTGCCCAACTCACGGTAGATACTCAGTAAATATTTGTCAAACGAATGTTAGGTGAAGTATCTGCATGTCTTCAGGAGGCACGTGTTTCTGTCTGTGTGGGTTCATATTTGTGTGTTGCTATTTTTATGTGTGGAACCTTCGGAGCAGAAACTATCCCTGAATCTCTAGTGCTTCATACAGTGCTTGGCACACAAGAGGCAGCCAGCAAATATTTATTGAGTGAGCATGTCTATGGGTTTCTGTATATTTTTTAAGTTGAGGTAAAATTTACATAACACAAAATTAACCATTTTAAGTGCACAGTTCAGTGGCACTTGGTAAGCTCACAATGCGGTGCAGCCATCACCTCCATCTAGTTCATCACCCCCAAAAGGAAACCTTGTGCCCATTAGGCAGTCAATCCACAAATCACTCTGCCCCTCCAGCCCCCAGCAACCACTACACTGTTTTCTGTCTCTATGGATTTACCTGTTCTAGACATTTCATATAAATGGGTTCACACAACGTGTGACTTTTTGTGTCTGGCTCCTTTCACTTAGCATACTATTTTTGAGGTTCTCTGTATATTTTTTTTTACATCTGAATGTATTCAGATATTTGGCACCACAGCGCTATCACTAGGACCTAGCACAGCTGGGCAATGAGAAAAACTTCTCTTGCCAGTCTTTGTCCCGGACCCTGCCTGGCCCCTCTGAGCATAGGCTGTTCCTCAGTCCACATCACCTCTCTTCACTCCCACCTCTGCTATTGCTGAGCTAACTCTGAATGATTCCTTGGTGACCCGTCCAAGTGTTATCTACTCCAGGCAGCCTTTCCTGGCCCCAGACTAGGTTACGAGACCCTCCCACTGCCCCTGTGCTGTCCTTTGACACTGCCTGACCCTCCTGTGCAGTCATTGTCAATCTACCTGTCTCTCTTCCCACTATCATGAGTTCTAAAGGATGAGGACTGCATGTCCACCTTTGCAGTCCCAGGGTGTAACATAATGTTTAACTTACAGTGGGTGCCCCATCAGTGGTGGTGAAAACAAGGAATTTTTAATTAAAGACAGACCACGTAAAGTGAACAGCATGTGCAAAGGCCCTGAGGCATGCGAGTATGCATTCATTTTTAAAAACTGCCGCAGTTTGGTATGACTTGAAGTCTGGTATGTGTGAATAAGGAGGAAAGTGAGAATTTAAATAGGAAGCAAGAAGTATGGATGGGCTTATCATGAACCATTCTGAAGACAGTGGAGACTCTTGGAAAGCTTTAAGCAAGGGCATGACCTGGTCAGATTTATGGGCTTGAATAATTCCTCTGGCTACTAGCTGGAGATGGGTTGGAGAGGGCCAGAATGGATGAGGGTGGAGCATTTAGGAGACCACTGCGGAAGTCTAGGCAAGTGATAAGAGTGACTGAGTCCAGAGTGGTGGCAGTGCAATTGGAGACAGGCTGGAGCAGTGCTCAACAAAGTGTGGTCTGCGAGCTGGAGCTGATCCGTGAACTATAACAAGTACACAACGAGAGAAGTACAAAGAGGAAAAGGTGAGAGCCAGGACTTAGAAACCTTTACAAGCAATTTGACATCGCTGAGACGTTTTCATTGTATTTTACCAAAGTACTGGTCCAGAACATATTGGAAAAGGTCCTTCACCACAGATGGTTCAGGGGACAGGCCAATGCGTGGGCTAAGTTGAGGAGCAGAGAGAGGACACAGGGATGCCTCTGGCAAGACTGCTGACGACAGGGGCTGAGTCCAAAGCATCTCTGTGAACTCAGAACCCCTCGGGGAGGAAAGATTTGCAAGTCTCCCAGTTTGTCAGAAGCTGATGGTCCTGAACAATGTCAAGGCTCCCACAGGACACCAGGAAAGGGACCTCAGTCTGTTCGGGTTGCTGTAACAAAATGCCATAGACTGGGAGAGTTAAACAAAACACAACAGAAAATTATTTCCCACAGTTCTGGAGGCTGAACTTCCTGGTTCATAGACAGCTGTCTTCTCTGTGTCCTCACGTGATGGAAGACACGAGGGAGCACTCTGGAGTGTCTTTTCCAAGGGCATCAATCCCATTCATGAGGGCTCTGCCCTCATGACCTGATCACCTCCCAAAGGCCCCACCTCCTAATACCATCACATTGGGGAATAGTTTTCAAAATATGGATTGTGGGGGAAACAAACATTCACTCTATAGCAAAAAATAAGGAGACAAAGCTGGGTCCAGAAGGAAAATCGGGTCTGCACCTAGGTGGCCATGAGCCACAGAAGCGTCCAACTCTGCTTCCTTCTCCATCGCCCACCAGCTTTGCCTTGTTCTGCTTAAAGGCATGGGTTAGTGTGAACTTCTATGGAAACTGGGAGTCACAATGGGCTCCTCCCTATCCTCAGCTCCTCCCCAAGCCTTGTGTCCTCAAGAGGCTGTATAGTGTGGGTTTGAGAACATAGATTCTGGATCCAGACTTTCTGAGTTCAAATCCTGCCTTCACCATTTACTAGGGATATAACCTTGAATATGAAATATACTCCTTTGGGCTTATTTATTTGGGTTATTGTGAGAACTACATGAATTATATATCAAGTAGATACACTGGCTCTTGGCATGTGGCGAGAGTTCTGTGTTCACTGTTACAGTTACTTTTACTATATTGGTTGCTTCTACTTCCTAAGTACCAGTGTCTCCTGAACCAACGTGCTTCTCTCTCCATTGCTTGTGCCACTGCCCTGGTCCAGGCCACCACGATTTCTCCCAAACACAGCAACAGCCTCCTCCTCCTCAGGGGCCTCCCTGTTTTCTGTTGGGTCATCCTTATGCCACTCTGGCCCCAGAATGCTCTTTCTGAACCATGAATCTGACCATGTCACCTTCACCCATCAGTGGCTTCCATGGTCCCCAGAATGAAGTCCAAGCTCTCAGACAGGAGTCACAAGGCCCTTCATGATTCAGCCCTTTGGTACCTGTCACCGTCTCAGCATCTGCCTCAATTGCCTTTGCCCTCCGTGTGTCAGCCGCATGAGCCTTTCTCAGTCCCCCAAATGGCTTTTGCATATTCTGATTCCTCTACTTGGGCCACCATCCCCGACTGCTTCATCAAACCAGCTCCTCTGCCTCCTTCAGCCTCCGCTCAGTAGTCACTCTTTCTGAGATGCTGTCCCTGCCTCCTAGGCAGAACTGAGTCCCCTTTCCCACAAGCCCTGTGCCTCCCTGACCAATCGGTGTTGTCACACATATCTGCCGCCCAGATTCTGAGCTCCTCCAGGACAGACGCAGGGCCTGGCTTATCTGTGCAGATGCTCAATAAACCCAGAGGAAATGGGATTGAATTGGAACCAGCCCAATATTGCATATTAAGAGCCAGAAAGCAGAATAAAGTGGTTGGATCCAACTCCTCCAGGGGAGGCTCGTGCGTGGGCCAGGGGAGCAGGAGATGTTCTTTTCTCACACCGTCCTCTTCCTGCTGCCAACCCCCTCCTAGCCGCGTGAGTCTTGTGAGTCGACTCCAGATTGGATGGGCTTGGCAGTGGCTGCCTGGCTGAGTGCCCACCACCCGTGGGCGCCCAGGAAACACTTGCTGGAAGGAGCTGAGCACCACCCAAGCACTGCAGCCCTCCAACTGCTATGCTGGGGTGTTGGAGACAGGAGTAGGTGACAAGCAGAAGGTGGGTCACCTGAATCTACAGTATCCCTGGAACCCAGGCTCCTCCTGTATGAAATGGAGTCAATAATCCCTTCATGGTTGTCAGGGGGAGTCAAGGAGATCACAGATGTGGGCACAGAGTAAGCACTTCCTACTCCTGCTCAACTCCTGATGGTTTTCTTGGCATCACCAGGGACACTTAGGTGAAGAGAGTGAGGAAAAGCACAACTTTGGGAAGGATCCCACTTCTCTGCAATGCAGATGGGAAGATCTCTGCAAATGTACAATATCTTCTGAAGATTTGGCTTGTTTTTAAAAGCCCCCATGAGTGGTGAACCTGGGCACTGATTTATAATCGTTAGCAAGCAGACATAAGCAGGTCAGGAAACATAGGACTGTGTGTATATGGAGGGGAATTGAACTGAAATATACCACTGCCAGCAACAGCTAACATTTATAGAGAGTACTTACTATGAACAGGAACTGTATTAAGTGTTATATTTGTAATCTTATTTAAAACTCAAAACAGCGCTATGGGAAAAATATTCTTATTGTTATTCCCACTTTACAGATGAGATAACTAAGTCAAAGGGAGTTGAGTGATCGCCCAAGGATTCATTAATGCAGAGCCAGGATTTGAACTCAAAGCTACCAATTCCCAAGCCTTGCTCTTTCCATCCTGTTGTCATTGGTCTTCAGCCCTGCGCCTACTGTTCTATACTCTTCTGAGCAGCACTAGGGCTGGAAACCTGAGAACTACGTTGTTCAGACTCCTATCCACCTGGTTCCAGTCTGGTTCCAGTGGGAAGGCACGCATGGCTCATAAGAAGGCAGGAAGAAAAGTGAAGCCATCGCAGGCTCCAGTCACCTGTGAGAGTGTGGACTCTTGGATTGTAGGAACTCACTGACATCGGTTCTAAAAATGTCTCTGGGGGTACAGCCTCCACTTCCCCCTTTTACTTCTCCAGACCGAGGCGCAGTAGTGGCTTCCTTTCTATAACTGATTTCTGGGGAACACCCTCTTTCTCCCCCGTTTTGCTCTCCAGCCTATCCAATAGCTTTGTAACAACGTGTCTCCGCTTGGAGACACTGGCTAACACAGTATTTTTCTTCCTACTTTTTTCCATCAGAAGGAACAGCCAGGCATAGGATCAAGATGTCAGTCAAATAGGCTGAGGGCAGGGCTGAGGTCTTTGCTGGACACTAGAGCTCCATCAGGGAAACTGAGGTAAACATCCATGGGGTTAAGATCAAGAAAAGGGGATGCGGGTCAGAGCAGCAGGTATCCAACATGCCGGGATCAGTCTGTGAGCCTAATTTCAGAGCCCACCCACTATTAAGGCTGAGGCCCAAAGCCATTCGTCAACACTCAGATGGCTGGGTCTTGAGTGATGCAGGAGAGACTTGGGGCTGTCAGCCAAGCAGACTTGGAGGTGCAAAGCCAACAATATCTCCTCCCTGCCTCCACTCCCCCTAGGCACCCAGATACTTTGTATTGACTATTCTTTTCATCTGGGAGCTTGACCAACAACAAGCTTTGGAAATTTCCTACCCAGCTAGTTCTGTTAATCACTCAGCTCCCGCGCCCCTTGCTTATAAAATGGGGGCTGTCTTGCCCACTGCATAAGTGTGAGGATTGAGTGAGATCATGTATGTAGCTCAGCTCCTGGCCTGTTGCAGACAGTTAATAACTGTGCATTCCCGCCCCACCCCTTCTGAATCATAAGCTCTCTTATTTAGGCAGTTAACACATCCTGTATGTGTGTCTCTCAAACTCCAGTATAAGGTGTGGGAAAGTAAAGATCATGTCATAGCTTTCTCTGCCTTAATTCACAGTACCTAGTTCATTTAAAAATAATAACATGCCTTTAATAATAAATAAACCTGCCCAACTCATGTTGCTCAGTGGTTGAGTATCAACCTATGAACTAGGAGATCACAGTTTGATTCCAGTCAGGACACATGCCCAGGTTGTATACAGGAGACAGCCAATCAATGATTCTCTCTCATCATTGATGTTTCTATCTCTGTCCCCTCTCCCCTCCTCTCTAAAGTCAATAAAAATATATTTTTAAAAATAATAATAAATAAACCTTCACATTTGTAAAAAATGAAAAGAGGAAAACAGAAAAAGATAAATGAGGCTTCTCCATTCAGCCTAAATATGGCACATTAAGACTGAAACTTTAGAATCTGTTCAATTTATTTTCATATAATTCATTCTTCTTTCCCTACCTTTCTCCTTTCTTCCCTCCCTTCCTTCCTCCCACACGTACTTATTTCCCAAGCCCAGAAACACAAGGGTAAATAAAGTATAGTCCTCACCCTTGGAGTCCAGATTCCAATGGGGAGACAGCATGTGGGCAGATGTCCACAACCCACAGCTGCATATGTATGGGGCAGTGGTCGGCAAACTGCGGCTCACGAGCCACATGCGGCTCTTTGGCCCCTTGAGTGTGGCCCTTCCACAAAATACCACGTGTGGGCGTGCACGTACAGTGCGATTGAAACTTTGTGGCCCACGCACAGAAGTCAATTTTCGGTCTGGGAGAGTCTATTTTGAAGAAGTGGCGTTAGAAGAAGTGGGGGTACGTTCGCTGAGGTCGACCACTCAGATTGAGGACGTTTTTAACAAAGGCCAGCTTAGGAGTACCCTAACTAAATTAATAACAATGTACCTACCTATATAGTTTAAGTTTAAAAAATTTGGCTCTCAAAAGAAATTTCAATCGTTGTACTGTTGATATTTGGCTCTGTTGACTAATGAGTTTGCCGACCACTGGTATGGGGCATTGCTGTGCACGCCCACAGCAGAGACCAGAGCTGACAGAGGGGAGCACTGTGGTGTGAAAGCCACAGAGGACACCTGAGGACAAGGGAGGGTTCTGTAAGAACATCCTCATGGGCGGGGTCATCACGGGAGAGTAGAAAGGAGTGACATGCGAGGGCAGGAATGGGAAGACAGGAAGGGTCAGGCAGCCTGCGGTTCAGCTGTGCAGCCCAGAGTGACCCGGGTACCCTCTGTGGAACTCAGCGTCCTCTTCTGTACAGTGGGGTAGTAATACCTGCTGGACAAGACTGTCCTGGGTTTGATGGCCATTCAGAACGGGCCTGGCGCAAAGTAGGAGTCAGTGGATATGAGATCCCTCCCACCACCATGGTGACAATGTCTCCCTGAAGGAGAGAGGAGCCCAAAGTTAGAAGTGTGTGGGGCCAAGATGCCTCTAGAAGACGCTGTGCTGGCTTCTGCATGTGGAGCCGCTCCTCCCCTTCCCCAACGTGTCCCCTTTCTGAGCAGGGCTTATTGCTAATGACATTACAAAAATATCATGACTCATGAAGAGTCCAATCCCCACCCCCACTCCAACACACACACACAACCACCCCGAACACAATCAGGCCATGAGATTCACCAGATTTTGGTGAGCCCCTCGGGTCACACCTCCCCTGCAGCTTTGGGTTTGGGTCCCCACAGCACAAGAAGGAACCATCCCAGACTTCCTTTCTCTCTTTTCAAACTGGACAAGTTCCTGCACTTGTCAAACCTCAAACCGCACAGCTACATTTTGAAAAACAAGCATATGTGAAGACTCCAGTTATTAAAATGTATGGGGACTAATTATTGATCTGCTGATAGGCTGAATAAAAAGAAAGAGACATGCTTGGATAACCGGAATCATTTTAAGTCATTAATATACATGTGTTTGTTTTTCCTCGTCGACAGTGGGAGCTGCAGTAGGGCTGTATTGTCTAGCAAATTAAAGGGGGTGACGATGCCATGTTCACCCCGATGTGTGTTGTTTCTCTGTTCAGACTTATTAATTTCTGCCAAATTAAAAGGAGGGCACCCTCCCCACCGCAGGCCACGAATGTGTAATGCAAATACGAATGCCATTAGGAAGACTTCGCTGGCAGAGCCTGCCCACCGGCCGGCCTGACGCTGTTTCAGCACAGACTGCAAATTGCAGGCCCCAAACCTTCAGAGGGGAGCTCTGTCGAGAGGGGCAGCACCTTCATTCTGTTACTGGAAGCGTGTTCTTCCCTTCCTGCCATTCCCTCGCTTCCCCCCACAGCCAGTCCACACGGCACAGCCGCCCTCCAGCCTCATTACAAAATATTGCCACCCCCTGCACCTTGGTTTTCCCATCTACATACTGAACTTCCTGCTGCCAGGAGGCTTTGAATGACAGTGAAGAGCTGAGACCCTGGAGCCAGGCAGACACCGTGTTCTGGCTGTGTGGTCATGAGCAGTGTGACCTCTGAGCCTTCGCTGCAGCGGTTAAATGGGCAAACAGCAGTCATATAACCCCCCTGGGATTGTCTGAGGATCAAGTAAGATAATACATGAAAAGCACTTAGTCGGAGCTTGGCTACAAAGTAGATCTTCGGCTATTGTTGTTATTATTGCCTCCTCACACTTAAATTAAATCACATAAAGAATGTGAAAGCAATAAATACAATGTCTTTCAAAATATTTTCTCAATGTTTAAAAATTACAAGCTCTAAAATTACTCTGCCCCACCACCACTACCACCACCGCCCCTCCACCATCACCCCACCACCACCACCATGACGATCACCGCGAAAAGAAGTGGAAGGAATTGCTGGCCATTATGACAATGGCAACAGATGTTGGGAGCCCAGAAAGCTGGGCAGGGGGGTCATCACTGGAGGAAATAAAAATGTCCGGGAGAAAGAAGATGTTTTGCTAAACATTTTATTTTGCTTAGGCCTCCTTTAGTGGGATCATATATCAAAACAGAAACTCTGACCATTGCAAGAGGCTTCTCTTCATCGGCATCACAAGACCCATGAGGAGGTCAAAATCCAAGCTCTGCCAGTAATGTTTTCTAGTGATCACCCCCCCCTTCCTCTTGTATTAGAGGAGAAGAAAAATCTTTTTGGTTTCTGACCAGCACAAAATTTCTGGTCATTTT